>NC_052058.2:144222012-144522012 GCF_903992535.2 Arvicola amphibius
TACTTTAATAGCAGATTAATATGGAACATACAAGTTTCAAAAGCTTGAAGATTACAAAAGTAAACACCCAATTCCTTTAAAATATATATATAAATATCACAATTCCATTCCTGGACCACAGATTAAATAGGAATTTGATGCATATCTCCCTTCATTTTTACCATGGAAACTTTATAGTCACAAAAATTAGTCTTAAATAAAGGATTGAAGTTTTTATTGTTAAGACTATGTGAAGTATACAACCTTATTTTATAGGTATCAATATGATTTGGTGATATTATTTGACATATATCTCTTTGTTACCTCTATAGAGTATTTAAAATGAAAATGAGCCACAATGTTTGAGAATGTGGTATCACAGTAGCTACTGGCAGTAAAACAGCAGAGAACATTCTGGAAAATCTTTCCAGTATTACTGTGTAACTGAACTGCCGACACTTGGATACAGGGCAAAAAGCTGGTCTGAACTGGTGCTCGCATCTGTCCAACTCCTACATGATGGTGTGATATGAATGCTGCGCATGTTTATTACACTCATGTAGAGCCTTAATTTATAGTATTTTATGATGAAAATTCAGAATATTATTTCTAACATTAAATCTTAACAATTTTAGTTAATTGCAAAAATTAAAATACAGTCAAAAAAATATTTAGAGGTGAGAATCTGTGAATTTTCATCTCTAATTATGAGATAGATGAAACCTAAGTTAAAGTTTGAAGCTCCCATCAACCCAGCCAGAAAGAAGCAACAGGTTTTAATTCATGACGAAAGCAGGCAGGCCCCCATTTTGGAGAGTCTTTAGTGCTAACCTCTGGGAGGACAAAGTTTCTATCAAACTGAGGTTCTTAGATGAAAATACCAGATAATATATTGAACTTCAGTTCTGTATGATAAAATCTTGAAACTGATTTATTACATAATTTTTGTGCTCAACATTATTTGCACCAAGGACAATATTAGACCATAATTCAAGGCATCTTTATGGGGCAGTATAACACATATGTAATCCAATTAGAATATATGTATATATATTGCATATTGGAAATAGTGTTTCCATAAGTATAAATAGCCTCTTTCATAATTAGGAATAGTATCTTCTGGAATTATTAGGAATTCCTCCATAGTTTAAAACAGTACTTACCATAACTAGAAAAAAAATACCTTTTACAATTAGGAACAGTACTTTTCATATATAGGGAATGTACTGCCATAATTATCAAAAGTAAACTCCATGATTAAAATATGGTCATTTCTATCTATGTTAGATTATTTTTCAGTTCAGTATGAAATATAAATCATCCATCTGGAGTACGGTAAAAGCTAACTCTTTGATAATTATCCAATGATTTTTAAAAGCACCAGGAAGTCTGTTACTAAATAATAATGAGATTTGGGATCAAAGAAAAACTGTGAGAGTGGCCTGTGACCACAGTAAGGAACAGAGGATATCCAGGACCTGCCTCCCCTCTCAACGGTAGCCATGCACAGACTCTGGGAGAGAAGTCCACTGCTCGAAGACTCCAAACAATAGCTCCAAAGCCACAGTCACTCAAAGGGGGCTGGTTAATCCTGGTGGGCCACAATCAAAAGGAGCAGAAATGAATATGAGAGATAGATTTGTGCAGAGGAAGGAAGAAATGGTATAAAGGTGACAGGGAGGTTTTATATATTTGTAAAGTGTGTGTGTGTGTGTGTGTGTGTGTGTGTGTGTGTGTGTGAGAGAGAGAGAGAGAGAGAGAGAGAGAGAGAGAGAGAATTTGCAAACAACTTAAACTTTAAAATTACCATGTTAAGAAAATAAAAATCTAATATAAACCAAAATAATTCTGAAACTAACATTTTCCTACATAAAAGAGCATTACCTCTGCTTATTCTTAAGCACTGTAAACGTGAAAAGCTTTTTAAAAGTTGGTGAATAAAACTTTTGAGTCAGAGGAATATTCTACTCCTTGTTTTTAAAAACATGAACTGAAGGTGACGTACTGCAGCACACGAGGACACACAGAAAATAAAAAAAAAAAAAAATCCCAATCGTATTTTTCCCAAACAAGAATTATCTCTATTGTGATTCACCGTAAAACTCTCTGATGTAATATGTTACCAAAGTTAATCAGGATCAATACGAAAGAATAAAACCACGGGAGAGCTTAAGGAGGAAAGCCATGCATTTAAGATCAAAATCCAAGTAAAAAGTAGTATCGATTCCGTCACTGCTTGACCTTCAAACTAGAAAGGGGAGAACATTTGGATAAAGACTAGTTTCCTGTATCAAATACTATGTTCCACTCCACACGACGGGGGAAAAAAATGTGGCTACAGCATTGTACAGCAGCCGAGTCCAGGTGAGGCACAAGCTAAATAACTTGCCAATAAAATATGATAAGGAGAGACACGTGAGACACAAGCGGACAATTGATCCGCTTTATCTCATCACAGTTCACATTCTTCACGCAGCTCAGCACCAGGCGAGGGTCTAGTGACATGAGCTACAAACAGCAGGAGAGGTTAAGATTTCCAGGAGGCCATGCTTATCCCTGTATAGAGATCAGCTACCAGGGAGCTGAAGGAGCCCAGCACCCCTTCCTTGGCCCATGTCACCCTATCTTACATCTCCTCTCCAAGGCAGTCAAGTCTTGTACCAGAAACAAACCCAAAACCGAAATCAAGAAATACCATGAAGCCCGATACTCTTCGGGTTTCTCACTGCCACTGTTCCTAAAACACAAACTATTTCCATACACACTTTACAGAGGACTCTAAGAGTTATGGGAAAATTTACATGCAAAAAAATTACAAAAAGAATATAGCATTAATAGTTTTGGACAGATGCATCTGTAATTTGTAATGTAGACTCTTATTCATGTCCGTTCTTTCACCTCAAGGAGTTTCTAAACAATTAAACACCCCTTCTGAGGTTTACCTTGGACTTTGCATTTACACTATCAAATGCATTTTTATGCACCATGTCTCTGGATAATTTCTGTATGTTATGTTATCTTTCTTATTTAGGATTTCTTTATGATAAACTTTAAATTAAAAAAGTCAAAATAGTACAGGCCATGTCTGAGGCAGACCCTAGAGGTGAATGAACTGAGTTGATATTGATAATTCTGCCTTTGCTTCTAAGGCTGGCTGGATAACTTCATTTAAATTACCTAGTTCCTCTGCTCTTGTTTCTTAATTCTTAAGATGTAAATAATAATGCTACTTATCTCCGAGGTGAAATACATCAGCAGTCAGTCACAGTGGGGAGTACATAGGAATTAGTAAATAGATGGCATATGTTTAATATCATCTATCTCCATTTGATTTAATTTGCATGCACAGAAATTATGCATATATCCATATGCATAGATATGTGTGATAATATATTGGTAATAGCAAGTTCTCAGATATCCTGGACTAGTGCTCTTCCACTGTCCTACACCCACTCCCCAGCTCTTTCTTCTTTAACACTTTGAAACAGGGTCTTCCTAGGTTGCTTAGCTCGGCATTAAGCTCATCCTATAGCTCGAGAAGGGTTTGAATGTTGCCATTCTCCTGCCTTAGCCTCCCAAGTAGCTGAGATTACAGGCCTGTACCATCAACCCTGGTGTAAATTATGTTTATTTTTAAATTACATCTGATGAGTTATATTTTAATAGTTCTTTATATCCACCAGTCTCTAGCAGTTTTAGACTGTGATAAATATTGGTAGAAAGCTGTGTGGACCATCCATTCATTTCTCAAGCTACAGCCCTTTGGTATAATTGCTGAGTCATGGGAGGTGGGTGATGTTAAGGCCGAAACAAACCTTGCCAGGTTGGGTTCCTGAAATACTTAAGTGATTTGCGTTCCCAGTGAAGAAGGTTGCCTTTCTCCACATTTTACCTTGGGGAAATGAGCAGGTTCTCTGGTACACAGGAGCTTTTGTAAACAAATGAGACCACTTTGTGAAAGCAGACAGATATACTTAGTTCGCATTTCTGCTGTTGTGTCTGTGTGCTGACTATATATAACTACTTCATCCATGTGAGTCCCAGATGCTGTTTTAAAATAGATACCCAGATACAAGATGGGTGCACGTGACATTCTAAGCCATTTTTATCCAAGTCACTCCTTTCCAGCATTATTCCAAGGCATCTCTTTCTCACATTTGATAATGAACACTCTTAACCAGATTTGTGCATCCAGATGCTTATATTAACAGGATCATTTAAATTGCTAAAATAAGGTAAAGGAACATGACAGTTGACTGTGCACAGGCACTAACTGATTCCTATTCACCAGTTCACACATCCTCACAACATACATGGAAGAATTAGCTTCATTTCAGCAATAAGGAATCGAAGACAGAGAAGCTAAGGAACTTGCAAAACCTCAGCCAAGTTACATGAGAAGCCAGGGGTTCATCCCCTGATTTGCCAATTTATTCTCCATTCTTAACTACTGAGAACATAACAAGAGAGACCATTTCTGGGTTATCAGGGTTTCTCTTTTTGGGTAACTTTTCTGCCAGGTTGACTTGCTTTAGATTCAATAATTAAAGAAAATACATGCTGGCCACAAACATTTGCTCATAGGCTATAATTCTGTTTTCACTGTTGTTTTGGTTTCTGAACCATTCTATCTTTCGTCTTTCAGTTTACCATGGTAACTGGTGTTTAGGCTACACAGACTGACATTTGAGGATCTTAGGAATTTTTCTCTCTTACTGCTTCTTTTCCACTTGTATCTTCAAGACATCCCTTTAATATAATCAGCTTCTTGACAGCTTTTGCTGAACTCGTCAATTAGATCAATGTATAGAGTGTATTCTGATTATATATCTACCCTTTTTTCTGTCTGCCTTTAGCCTCCTCCTTTGCCTCCACCCTCACACCAAGTCCCTACTGCACATATGAAAGTGGTTTGGTTTGGGTTTTGAGACTCACTGGGTCTCATAAGCATCACATGTTTGACCACAGGTTTTGAAAGCTCACTGAAGCGTGGTAGGCTTGTCAGTGGGTCCACAACTGAACACAACCATAGCCCTTCTCAGAAGCCACTGGTATCCAATAGTTAAGCGTGAAAGGGTAGGAATACACAGGCCTCTCCCAGATCCCTAACTAACTACTGACAGATCTACTGGGCATGTGCAGGCCCAATGCAGGTCAGCACGGCTGCTGTAAGATTATGACCACATTGTCTACGTCACATTTAGAAGACGGTATTTCACTGCCCTTCTTCCTGTCCTCTGGCTCTTACGTTCTTCCTGCTCCCTTTCTACAGTGTTTGCTCAGCTTCAGTGGAGGTGGTACAAATGACCTGTTTAGGCCTGCATATGCAGCCACCATTTATTCTCAGAACCCCAAACAGCCAGCCTCTCCACATTCATCTTATTTCATTGCAAAGAGGGGTAATATTATTAAGAGCAGAAGTAGCCTTTTCCTGAGGTTATAAACATATTTAGAAAGCATCTTGATACCATGTCAATTCTGATAAGCAGTAGTAAGTTCACCCCCAGCTATGAGACTGTGAATTATGAAATGGGCCTTAAGTAAATCAGAACATAGTTGGTTACCACCGTGACAATCATGGCACTCCTACAACAGTGGGCACCTCTTGCTCGACAGATTGGGGTTCTAGTCCCTAGTGTTACAGCTGTCTAACACCATTGGTCCTCCTCAGGCTGCATAGTGCTTTCTAGACCATGAAACCTCGGGAGCCGGGAGAAAGCTTACAACTCAGTTCCTACTTGATTCATCTTGCAAGAAAAACATGTGCAGTCTTCAGCAATCAGGTCTTATTGACTAGTTCTGATGGTGACCAAGAGGAAAGGAAAAGAACTTGCATTCTTTTAAGTGTTTAGTGTTTAATTCTTCTCAAATTGACTATGGTGCTTAGTGGAACGTTTTACCCTAACTTCCAAAACAGCTGATTTTCCCAGACCAACTTACCAAGTCTTTTATCCTTAACACAGTGACTTCATATTTCAGATTTATTTAATGCTAAATTATCTCTAATCAAATCCTTCTATCAAATCCTTCACTAAGTTCTAGAATATCTTCATATAGATCTGAGACATAATATTTTCTTTGTTTTATGTTGCAGTCTTTGTTTTGAATTTTCTAATTAATATGGCTATTGACATCACTTTCTTAATATGCATCTTACTGATCTTTTATATTCTGTTGCTTAACTATGTTTACAGATATCTGAAATTATGTGATAGCACATTTAAAATGTGATTTTTTTTTAGTTAAGATGTACATAATATTTTTCCATATAATTTTGGATTGGCTGTAGCTGATATAGAAGCTTTATGTTTTCACTGATTGATTCCTAAACTTCAGCCTGTTTAATTCTCTAAGCAGTTGGCCCTATTACTACTTTCATTTTGGAGGTGAAGGCGTAGAAGGAATATTGAGCTATTACTGTCATGGTTCTGAGGCTTGGGAAGACACTGGGACTCGTGGTAAGGAAGTATCCTTCCATGCTGCTATGGTTTAGATATGGAGTGTTCCTACTAAAGGCTCATGACATAAAGCCTCTGTTTCCCAGCTAGCTGATTGAGCTATCTTGCAAGATTCTGAATTTCGCAATCTAAGTGGTAGAAGTAGACAATCGGGTACATCTTTCCTCTGACTGCAGCCTCCTCCTCCTCCTTTTCCTTCCCATTTGTCTCTTCCTCCCTTCCTCCCCTTCCACTCCATAGTGAGACATGGTGAAGAAGCTCTGGCACCACACACCGCTACTGGCATACTCTTTTGTTTAAGAGTGACCATGGGCTGAAACCTCTGAATCAGTAGCCAAAATAACTATTTTTTTTTTTTTACTTTCTTTGTCTATGTCCTATATTTTGGTCACAGTAACAGAAATATAACTAAGATGGTTGCCAAATTATTGGACTACTTGGTCCATAATCAGGAATGGGAGTAGAATATTCTCCAGTACCCCTTCCACACCTGCTGATACGGCTGCGGTACATTCCACCTTTAATACATCATTGCTATCAATTACACGGTATGCTTCCTAATGTGTCAAACCTTTCTGAAACACAGGAAGCAAATTATTTTCTTTTCCTTATTTTTTTTCTTGTTATGACTTCTTCTAGTCACAAGGAAGAATTTAATACATTTTTCAATTTTCATATTGTTAATGCATGTAAACACCATCAACACTACTGACATCCTTGATAGGTTATTTTCTTCAGGACAAAAGAAGAAAATGCACAGAAAAAAAAAAGTTCAGACTCATTGAAAACTTTTCTAAACTTTCCATGACTAATAAATTTCACTACGTGGCAGATTCACTGTCTGATATCCAAATCCCTCTAATTATACTTCAAAAGATGATTTCCTTTGCCCTTTTCAGCACATGCATTATTCCAGGTGCAGAACGGTCTTATAGTTTCCTTCGGAGAGAGCGAGCATCTTCATAGCACTCAGGTCCCCTCACATCTGCTTCTAGAGCCAGCCCTACTCTCTGGTTCCTTAACTGAGAAGAGGTGCTGGTATTCACAATTGCATCTTGTTTATTTTTTCCCATTCCCACTACATATAATTCCTTCAACACTGCAAATGGTTAATCAATTTCACTAGTATTGGGGGTGTATGCTAGTACGTGGATTTACCATAGCCACAGCACCACTGCCTGCATATCCTCCTTCTCATTTTGCGTTTTATTTCCTTTAACCTCCACACTGGTAGATAACACAGCTTTGCACACACCTGGCCAGCGTTCTGCCACCGTGCTACACCACTCACCCTACTCTGAGGGTGTTGTTTTTCTTTATCAATTCCCTTCAAATTTTCTTAGTCTTATTTTTCTTTGTTGAGTTTTTTAATTGATTTTTCAAGCCTTATATTTAGTTACTAAACCAATCATGTTACAATTATACTTTGGCCCTTGTGCACAGGTTTAGGTAATGTTGCAAGTTTTAAGAATCATCTAACTGCAGTCGTGGAAGGTGCATTGACTAATTCAGATTTCTTTTTCTTTTTGGAGCCAGGTAGTTTGAAATTTTGATAGCATATTAAAAAAGAAGACTTCAGTACTGTGACCATAGTGTAATTTCTGCCTTTTTAGACTCTGCTGAAGTATCCCAAACCAAGTCAACAGTATTGGACCATGATCAGTGGGTATCAAAAGACAACATTTTCCAGTTTTATGCATGCAGACACATATCACACAGAATTTTTTTATTGTCTAATGCTTGAAGATTACACATTTACTGCATCTAAAAGTTATCTGATAATCAGGAGATAGATGAAAATAAGATTACAGATGTTTCTGCTCAGAACTCAAAGCTCCACAAAGCCACGTGGCGTTGCTTTTATTCTGTCTGTGATTGGAGCTTCCATGCTCGTTCTGTTTCATTGTTCAGTACCGGTGATGAGGGAACATCAAATTTCCACTAAGTTGTAGCCTTAATCCATGATATATTTTATTTCAAGTTGGGTAGAAGATATACTTCTTTATTCTAATCTCGAAATTTAAAAAAAAAAAATACTTTCTCTCCAGTGTAAAACGTAAGATCTTCCACACGAAGGGCCACGTTTCTTGTAATCGGAGCGATAATTCATCCTGATTTGAACTCTTACAGCCATCCATTATGCGACAGACAGGTTATTTACATCCATACTTTTCTGCTTTACATCACTGTGTTTGCAATGGCTCAAGGCAGGAATCAGTAAGATTTTACTTTGACTTAATGTATAAGAGATTGGCCATTTAATAGAAGAGGTCAATGTATTTGTGTGATGTGCTCAGCCTTGTTCTCACCTCCTTCTTGTTTAGGAGACTGGAACATCCCCCATCCTGAATTCTCACGCCTGACTGACGTAATCCAGCACCATCCTTACTACATGCTGCATGTGGTTCATGAAAAGCCCAGAATGGTAATGGTGCCCTGGTCCTAGAGTAGAGCAGAGCTAATTTAATTCACCTTTCCCCTTGTCTCGTCGTTGTTTCAGTTGCCATGCATGCTTGGAGAAGTGGGTAAAAGGAATTGAATGTTTGTGCTAAAAGGTGACTATTTGGGGAGCTGGAAAGATGGCCTAGAGATTAAGACAATCCGTTGCTCTTCCAGAAGACCGAAGTTTGGTTCCCAGAATCCAAGTCAGGTGGATCACAACTCCCAATTATTTTCATCTCTAGCTCTAGGGAGATCCTACATCTTTGGTACCTGGGTACTTGAACTCATATGCACATCCTTTGCCCCCACATACACACATACATATGAGAATAACCTACTATCACCCTACATTTGGATTTAAATCTTGTTTACCTTCAATAATCTTATAGGTGATACATCTATTTTTGTCCCCATTTTACCTGTACTCCACTCCAAGACTGAACATGTTGGTTCATGGATCAAATCTACACTCCAAAGCCAAATCCCGGCAACCTGTCACTTCTAATTTTCACATTGATCATAAACTTACTGATACAATCTTAATTTCTACTGTTATTTACTCTAGAGGCCAAAATTCCATCTTAATCTTAAAACAAACAAATAAAAAACTATGAATGCCCATGTTTCTTCCCTCATGTAGCCCCGATACAGGGTGTTGCACAAAGAATACTTCACTGAAAATGCAAATGGAGATTTGTGTGGTATTTATTTGGTACAAGGAATTACAGAAAATTTGTCCCATCAAGCTACATAAGTGAACCTGTTAGGGATACAGCACACATGCATGTTCCACCAAAGCACTGCAGTTCCATAAGACAGTATGGAGGCCATATTTCTGGGCATAGGTTGCTTTGCCCTTATGGGCTGTGCTTGCATAAGAAGAGTCAAATTCTTTCCAAAATTCATTTCATTGAGTTGAGACAATAGAGTTATTTTCATTTGGGTTTATTAGAAAATAATAAAATATGCTTTTCATTATTAGAAAGTAATAAGTTATGATAATTTAGTAGAAAATAAAGAGTCAATATATAATTTATAAACTTGGGCACCTTTGTGTTCCACACATAATGTTTTGAGCTGCAAAAGCCTCTTTGGTGAACTTTTTTCCTTTGATGAATTTGTAGTGTCCAGCTGTGGAATAGTCTTTTTGTACTCTGTGAATATACATTACTCTCATTGATTAATAAAGAAGCTGACTGGCCTATAGCAAGGCAGGATAAAGTTAAACAGGACAATCAAACTGAGGATACTGGAATGAAAAAGGGTGGAGCAGGAGAGTTGCCAGTAGACACAGAGGAGACAAGATGGGCATCAATACTGAGGAAAAATACCAAGTCACGTGGCAAAGGATAAACAAAAAATGTGGGTTGATTTAAGTGAAAGAGTTAGCTACCAATAATCCTGAGCTATTGGCCAAGCATTTGCAATTAATATTGAGTCTCCATGTAGGTTATTTGGGAAGAAGTTGAGGCACAGGAAAACTCCACCTATAGTATCCTTTCTTAGCTCTTCTGATTAGTTTGGTTTAAAGTCTATTTTGTCAGTCTGTACAGACTGAGTAACTTAAGCAATTTGCATTCTTCTCAAATTGCTCCAGTAGATTATGTTAGAAGGCAACTACAATTTGAAGAAGAACATCTAGGCTAGAGAAGAAGCCAGTCTGGTTTTGAGAGCACTGAGTGCACTCAAATTGAAAATACAAATAGTAAATAAACCTAACTATTAGGATATTTCAAAACTGAAAAGTGCTTTCTGTCATCCTATGCATTACCATGGTACTGATGAATGAATTGGAGAGAAAATAAAAATGATCCAGTACTAGAAGTCAAGTTAGGGTACAATCTAACAGTTGTTTGAGATAATCTTGGTTGTATTTGATTAAAGGATTTTGCATATTTATGTGTCAGTTTTATTAACTATTATGCCTTTTATTGCCTACTATATTTTTAAACAATGTGTTTGATAAGGCTTTCCCCTCCCCCATTCCTCCAAGATTATCTCAATCTCACCTTCCTACCCACCTAACTGCATGTTATTTCCATCTTCCTTTCAAAAACAAACAACCCCCCAAAGAAAAAAATGCAAAAAAGCTACATAAACACACACAACCAAAAAGAAAAAGAAATAAGACAAAAAGGCCAGTTTGTGATTCATCTGCCCAGGCCCTACTAGATTCTAAGGTTTCATTGTTTTAGTGAGCTACCTTCATATGTTACTTGTTTTTTTTTTTTAGCATTTATTATTTTTCCTTGTATTTTTAATGCTTTTATTATTGGGTCATGAGTAGTTTCTCTCCAGTTCTGTATATTTGGTGTTCTGTGTGTTCCTTGTTCCTTCATAGGCATCTCCCTTATATTGGGATATTTTCTTCTATGATTCATTTAAAATATGATCTGTGCCTTTCACCTGGCTTGTTTCTTCTTCCTCTATCCCTATTATTCATAGGTTTGGTATATGTCGCACTGTGTAACCAGACCTTCTGGATATTTTTGTCTAGATTTGTTTTGGTTTAATATTTTCTATGACTGGGATATCCACCAGAAATTCTCTCTTCTGTGTTTTATAATGTGTTAGTAAGGCTTACCTCTGAGGTTTTAGTCTGACATCGTAAGTTTTTTATTTCCAGTTTTATTTCAGTTTGGGTTTTCTTTAATGATTCTATTTCTACTTTCACATAGTCAATGGTTTTTATTATCTCATTTAACTATTTCTATTTTCATGATCTTCAATAAGGCATTTATTCATGTCCTTTTTAAGATTCTTCAAAATAGTCATAATTTCTGTTTTTAAGTTCTTGCTATGCTTCAGCTAGATTGCATTTCTCAGAGTCTATTCCAGTACAGCTATCAGTTTCTGGGGGAGGCGTATTATCTTGGGTGTTCATGCTTGTGTTTTGGCACTGGTATCAAGCTACCTGAACTTCTGATGCTTGAGATGTATTTTGGTGCAGCTATCTGGTCTTGTCTTTGTGGAGTAGGTGTACCATTCTTTGATTGCTATTACCATCTCTGGATCCTAGGCCACTAAGGTGACGGTGGGATCCCTGTGCACAACGTGCTTGTGTAGGTGAGCAGGTAACACAAAGTACACAGATGTGCCAGGAGGAAAGGCCAAGAGGGCCTGTAGACTAGAGCTAGGGCACTAGGGTCCTCGCCAACAATCAGAGTTCCCAGAGTGCAAGTAGGAAAAGAGGAAGGGCTTCATGGAGGTTGGCTGCTACAGGAGCAAGAGTAAGCCTGCAGAGACCAGAGTAGGAAATAGGAAGGCTAGTAAAAACCTCCTTTGTGGGCCCCAGCCCAGTGGGATCACTGGCAGTAAGTGGGAGTGTTTCTAGTGAAAAGTATTTCTGTGCACATTCTGCTCCTTCAGCCAATAGCCTTTAAGATACCAGCCCATTGGGCGTGGTCTCTTATACTGTAAAAGTAGCTGTAAGTGTGCACCCACTCTCTCTTGCTCCTTCTACTGAAGTTGATAGGGCAGAAGTTAGGTAGGCGGGGAAGATGAAACTGAATGCTGGGAGGAAGAAGGCAGAGACAATAGATGCTATGGAGCCGCCAGAGTCAGACATGCTGGAACTTTGCTGGAAGTCTACCACCTTCTGGTGATATACAGATTAATAGAAATGGGTTAAATTAAGATGTAAGAGTTAGCCAATAAGAAGTTAGAGCTAATGGGCCAAGCAGTGATTTAATTAATATAATTTCTGTGTGATTATTTTGGGGCTAAGCTATCTGGGTAGGTAGGAAAGAACAAGTGGGCCCCCTGCATTTCTGTGGATCAGCAGCTGACACAAAGCAATAGAGATGGCCTAGAAAGGAAACCCTATGATTTTGTTTTATTTTATTGTGTTTTCAACTGATGATAAATTAAGCATATGCACGACGCTCATTGACCTTGAATTTTTTTATCAGATATATGTTGTAGATATATATCTATATCTATCTATCTATTTATATAGATATAGATGCCTTGAACAATTCACTAGCACCAATAACTATTGCAATTTCAGTATATTAGTTTTTAATTTTGTTTGACTTTATGTGTATGGGTAATTTGCCTGTATTATGTCTACACATTACAGGTAAACTTTGTACTTAACAGAGGCCAGAAGAGAGCATCAGATCCCCTGGGACTGGAGTTACAGGTGGTTGTGAGCCACTCTGTGGGTGCTGGGGATTGAACTGGGTTTCCGGGAGAGGAGAGGGCTTAGAACTATCGGACCATCTCTCCAGTACCAATGTTTGAAGTTTTAAATGACTGAGGAAAGGGAGTAGTTATGTTGAAATTATATTTTAATTTCCAAGAGGAAAACACAAAAGCAAAATTTCAAAAGAAAGGCTATAGTTGAGTTCAGCGCAGGCTTTTTAATTCAGCAGCCTTAAATGCACCTTAACAGCAGGGTTTAAGCACATTAACAGCAGGGGAAATGAAGACTGAAGGTGTGCGCTCTGCTGTGGACTCGGGTATTTTAAGTGCACTGTACCTTACCTCCCCGTGCGGAGTAGTTTTGTGTCAACTTGACACAAGCTAGAGTCATTTGGAAAATGGGAATCTTAGTTGATAAAAATGCCCCCCACCAGACTGGCTCATGGGCAAGCCAGCCGTGCATTTTCTTAATTAGTGATTGATGTTGGCTGTGCCAACTCAAGGTGGGTGGTGCTATCCTTGGGATGATGGGCACGGGTACTTTAAGAAAACAGGCTGAGCAAGTCATGAGGAGCAAACCAGTAAGCCCTATTTCTCCCGTTCCTAACTCCAGCTTCCTACCCTGTTTGGGTGCCTTCTCTGACTCCCCTCAGTGATGGGCTGTGATGTGGAACTGCAAGCTGAAACAAGCCCGTTTCTCTCCAAGTTCCTTTTGTTCCTGGTGTTTTATCATCACACCATGAGGATCCTGAAGTACACCGCGACCCAGTGGGGAGTGGAACATTAGTTCAGGACTTCAGTAAAGCGAAGACGATTGCACAGAATTACCCCCATTCATTTATGAATGTTGTTCACTATAAATTAATGTTTTTGTCATATGGTCCTAATTGAACCTAGGACCCCCCCCCCCATGATGGGCAAGTATTCCATCATTGAGTTCTATCCTACATTCTCCTTTTATGCTGAGTCATGATCTCCCTATAGTGACAGGACTGGCAAAGACTCACTATGCATCCCAGGTAGGCCTTGAGTTCATGATTCCCCTGCCTTCGTCTCCTAAGTCTCTGGGATTATGGACCTGTGTTACCAGACCAAACTAAAATAATGCATCACTGGGTAAAGTTTTCCTTCTCTTGTAAAGTGACTACTAAGTACTGCAGACTCTTCTCTCCTAAATCTTTCACACAATGAAAAATAAAAGCAGGCATCAGCCCATTTCCTAAGAAACACAAAAAATAAAACTTGAGCATTTTCTTTGTTAATTCTCGGATATTTAACAAATCTTCTGGGATCTTCTCACACTGTGGTTCTAGTGGGGTGCTCTAGAGTCGCTGTCTCTATTCAAAACCCATCCTGCATTCCTGCTAACAGAAGATCCAATGCCCTTCTACCCACCCCTGACTCTCACACTGGGATCCAGCACCTCCTTGTTCCCACATGACCTGCATCTGCTTCCTCTCTGATTTAGAGGACTTCCCTGTTCATCCAGCAGTCATAATCAACAAGCTACTCCTTCCTGAGCCAATTCAAAGCCCTGCTTCCCAATGTCTTCTCAAACTTCAATCCACGTCTCTCACAGCATCTCTTTCCTTTCCTATGGCATTGGTGGTTTTCCGTTATCTGTGCCAATTGTACAGATATTTCCCAAGAAGTCTAACACTTCTGCCGTGTCTCTCTTGCCAGCCCTAACTGCACACATATCACGGTTGTGCAAACACATCCTTAGCATTCCTTATGGCTTGATGCAAGATGTGAGTCACTATGGCTATCTAAGAAACTCCGGGGAGCTCAGACTCCAACATGAGGGTGTCTACACTAAAAACTTGCTTACTAAACAGCTACAGTACAGGGTCACTAATTTGTAAATGGCCACAAATAATTTTTAAAAACTAAGCTGTTAGAAAATTAATGATTTAGCATAGCAACCGTGCTGAACTTGTTAGGCATGCATCCTGCAAGAGATAAAAACTAAAGAAAAATACATACACGTAAGTAGTCATATCTTTTAAATAAAGTCTCCCAAGTACAGGTCAGTATTATTTGATAATAGAACAATAAATTAAATAATTATTGGATTATAATTTTCAGTTACAGTGAGAGTCATGACATTTAGAAATCACATTTATAATCTGCATTCTATTAGAAAATAAATTAATTTGAAAAGGTCAATTTGTTGCAAGTAGACCACCTGATGTCAAGAAGACACAGATCTACACTAGGATTTGGTCATTTCGCCAAACCATCAGTCAAACAATTAAAATTACTCTCAATCAAATCAATTGCATGGACAGCAGCAGCAGAGCCGGCCACTCAGTGCCATGCCAGCATCCCCAAGGTAACTAAGAGGATTACACCCTTGGCCAGGTTGCTATGCAAGGCAGAGACTGCTAAGTTGGGTCATTCTCCTGGTTGTACCACATGTTATTTGTATTTAAAACAAATAAATAATGTGTCCTGCTAGGTTTATGTCAATTTGATATAGGTTGGAGTCACTTGGGGAAAGGAACCTCAGTTGGGAAAATGCTCTAACGACTGATGATTGATGTGGGAGGAACCAGCTCACTAGACAATGCCATCCCGTGGCTGGTGGTCCTGGATGCTGCAAGCAAGCAGGCTGAGGAAGACGTGAGGAGAAAGCCAGTAAGCAGCACCTCTCTCGTGGCTTCTGCTTCAGTTCTGCCTCCAGGTTTTATGCCTTGAGTTTCTGTCCCCAGTTTTCCTTAGCCACGGACCAAAATGTACAACTCTAAGTTAAATAAAAACCCCCCCCCCCCCCCCCCCCCCCGTCCCTCAGTTGCTTTTGGCTATGGTGTTTTATAACCGCAATAGAAACTCTAAATAATACAGAAAGTAAACGTTCCCCATCCCTCACTTAGCAAAAGCTCAACCCCTTCACAGGCTCTCAGGGTACGGCGAGGCTTGACACTACTCTGCTCTTGTATCCTTTTCTGTTTCATGGGCCACTGTTCTCTGTCCCCTGCATTCCACCTACACTGACCTCCCGGCCATCTCTGGATGTTGACAGGTAAAGTTCATCCTCTGAGCAAACCTTTGAACATAAATTCTTCTCTGCCTGAAAATTTATCCAATACTTACATTGCTTGCTCTGTTACCTCCTTGAATTCCTACTTTAACGTCCCCTTTTGTGTGCAATCAGAACTATGTAGCCATGGAGAACTGAGGTTCTCTTCTCTAGTTTCTTGATGTACCAGCCGTGGGTATTTATCATGTAACACTGGATATTAATTTTATTTTAGTCATCTTTCTGTATCTTCGTCTCAAAGAAAACATGGTATAAACTACAAGGGAAGAGGGTGCTTCCTGTGGTCAGCATTAGAGCCCTGTTAGCTAATATTGCCTGCCACACAGTAAAATTTCATCAGCCTCTGCTAAACAAATGAATGAACAATAGACCCTGGTACAGCTTGTTTCTGTATTGCAAAACTCAACTGTGGAGCTCGGCTTGTGTTTAAAGTGGGTTTAAGTAAGGTATGCCTTTCACATAATTTTCTACTTGGCGAGGGATATTTGAAAAATGAACCCATTAGTTGAGTTCAGTTGTTGCCTCCGTGAGGGAGTCCACCCACTTCAGTCCTTTTGTTAACGTCTAGGGTTATATTCAGTCTTTACTAAAGTAGAGGGAAACACATGCTACTGTCACTGAGAAAATTCAGGAATCTGCTGGGTACCCCAAAATGCACGGGAAGCATACAAGTGTTCTGACTTCAAAGGTTAACAGCCTTAAAATTGGGGAGAACTGGCCATCCTGTCTTAGATCTGGGGAGAAGGGAAGGACGGAGGGACAAAGACAAGGAGTGACTGGGGGCCTGAAATAAGTAAGCAAAGACAATATCTGTCTCAGAAAAGAAAATGTGAAAAGTTTTATGACCAAAGAAAAAAGATCAAGGGCTTCTAAACTATCCTAGTGTATTCCATGTCAATGAATAAAATGCACTGGAGATTAATCCATTCAAAAGTGTAAAGGGGGAGTGAGGGAGGAAGGAAGATGAAGAGAGAAAGAGAGAGGGAAATGGAGAAAGAGAGGGAGAGAAAGAAAGAGACTACTCTGCTCACATACACACACACTTAATTGTTATGGATGGATGTTTGGGCTTTGTACCATTCCTCTTTAGACTTCTTTTAAAGTGTGTCCTATATTCCTGATACATGTATTCTTCCAGGAATATCTGCCAGAGCTGTAATAAAAAAGTGGAGGGAAATCCCAGCTTGCCATCTCCTCTCTATGAGCACTGCCGCCTGCCATGGAGGGCTCAGAGCATGTGGCGGGGGCAGGCTGCAGCAGCCAGCAGCTGCTGCCTGCGTTCTCTTGGAGGAGCATCAGGGATATGAGAACTTGGGGAGAAATTAACCAAGTGATCAAAAGCAGATGAAAAGATATTAAGAGGGTACAGTGTTCCCGTCCCTGTAAACATTATGGGAGCAAGATGAAGCTTGTGGTTAGATCACAGAGTGCACAACTCACAAAAATGTACAAACAGCTTTGGAAAAAAATAAGTATGAGCACAGAAATCAACTTTTATATTTTGGTGACCCCATAATGACTATATAACCGATTTTATGAATGGTTGGAAAACTGAAATGCTTGCCTCTAACAAGTTCATTTGATACATATTCATGGCCTGTCAAAAAGGAAAATGAGGATATTAAATAATAAATTAAAAAGTGGATAAGTAAGTAAATAAATAAATAAATGGCCACCTTTTTTCCTTCACCCTTGTAAAGGTATTTGGGAATGTTCTGGAATTCTTTCTATTCTACATATTTTTTAGTATTTTTTTCATTCTGTTTTTCTTCTTTGCTGACCTTAATTTGATTATTGAAATACTCTCAATTTTCCAAGGGAAATCTTTATTTTCTTCTACCAAAAATATTTGAAAGCATCCATAACAGACAGAACTTTGGGGAAAAGGTCTTTAGGAGAACTGCGCACAGTGCACAGTCACCAACAATTAATATTGAGTGAAGCAGACCGGAGGAAGTCAAAGGAAATCAGTGCATATTCCTCATATGTGCGGGAAATCTGACGAGAGAGCTGCGCTCCTTGAAATCAGACAGAAACTGCCATTCTGAGACGGAGTGAAGTCTGAGAGTGCGCTGAAAGATTGGCCAAAATGTCTGGTTGGTTGATTAAATAAATATTAGCCTCACACAGAAAAGGCCATGTCTCTTTGTATCTAAAGTACAAAGTATAAATGCTACTTTCCACTGTAGCTCCAGGACTGACAAGGATAAGATTACTCTAGACCAGAGCAACCCTGACTTACAAATTGTTGATTAATGGAGAGGACTTACAGATAGCAAGGGGATGGCCACTTTTCCGAGAAAATCCGGGGCTTTATCTCCATCCTCATCAAACACCGTCACTTCCAAAACATCGTGGATGTCCTTAATAGGGCTAAAAGAGGAAATATCAGGTATTATACCCAAAAACACACGGGTGACGTCTGCTCCGTGAAGATCTGAAAACACTTGCACTAATTAAGCCTGTGTGTCCTCGGGGTATAAGACTACCATTTAATTAAACCCCCCAAATTAAATCAAACTGACTATTCCCAAGCCTTCCATCATGGAAGGTTCAGATGTGCACATGCTGAAGGAAAGTCAACTTTCTTCTAGTGGCATTTTCCACACACATGTGCACTCGAGAGTGATACTCTTAAAGAAACAGGATTTTAAAAAGAAGAAGAAGAAGAAGAAAAGAAAAAGAGAGAAATCAGAGGAGAAAGGAGAGGGGCTGCAAAGTCGCCCTGCAATGGGAAAAGCAAAAATCATCTTTGGAATTAATGAAGAAAAATGTGAAGGACTAGAAAGATGGCTCAGGGGTTAAAAACACTGCTCTCGCAGAGGACCCAGGTTCAGTTCCCAACACCCACACTGCAGCTCACTCCTGCCTGTAACCACAGTTCCAAGCGATTCCACCCCCTTTTCTAGCCTCTGTGGTCTTCTGAATGCACATGCGGCACATATAAGATCACACAGGCATGGATACTTACATACATACTTAACATGCATACATATACAAACATAAAAATAAGCAAATAAATATTTAATATATTTCTTAAAAAGAAAATCTGGTAAAATTATTTGATGAGGTACACAGGAAGCCTTTTCTAATTGAAACATAAAGTACCAAAAGCCCCACACATGATTTTAGAAACACTTTTTCTTTGTATTAAACAGAAACCAAGTACCACTGACAGTAAAAAATAGTGCCAAGGCTTTTGTCAAAAACCCTTGTATCTGGCAGTTGGCTGATGTGTCTGTCTCCAGGTGATGTACTTCTGCTAGACCTTTGAGGGACTTCCTATGAATACCATCAATTGCACTGGAGGCAAATCTGACTCTTTCCACTCATAAACACAGACTAAGCAGTCTGTTTTGAGGGGGCAAAGCATCATCAACTCACCCAAGGCCAGTAGGGGTCTCCTTTTAACTGCCAGGTACCTTGAAATCTAAGGCAATCTAGGAAACTAAATACATGCAGCTTCCTGGATGCCCAAGTTTGATGAGACACACAGGGCGGTCCAAAGGAGCCGGCCACTCTAATTGAAAGGATTATTAACATCAGGAGTCATTGGGTGTCTTTAAGGATTCACAGATAATCTGCATTTTTCAAAAGATTCTGACAGAATACAAATCTTCATGTATTTAAGCTAGTATCATAACATGTAAGTGCTGAGAATTTAGGACAGGACTCCATTTGTAACTTTTCTTAACCCAGAAATAGATTAGTTTGGACATCTAGAAGCTTCTATCTATCCACAGATTAATTTAGTTACTGAGAGATCTATTTTATAAATGTCTCTGAGCAGTCCCTTACAGTTCCAAATGGTCTCTTCTATTATTAAGCCATACTATAAAATAAAAGGATAAAAGGTTTTGGAGGAAAGAAAACAATAAAATTCGCTCTTTGCACATAAAACTGAGGGGAAAAGTTCCCCTCAAGAGCCCCCAGCCTGCCCCACAGACATCAGGGATAATTGCTCTCTAAGTTAAAGCTTCTCCTTGGATCCCAGGGCATCTCATACTTACAAGGTGAAAACTTTGTTCCACTCAGGATTGAGGTTTTTGTAAATGGTGTGGGTCTGAAGTCGGTCGTTGCCCAACTCCAGCAGGCAGAAAGGATCACTCTTCCCTGGAACGAGAACACAGACAACCATCAAAGACCAATGAGTCTCACAAGGGACACAGCAAATGGAGCCAAAGCTGGGTGCTTTCACAATACACTTGTGAGAACGGAGAGAAACAGAGGAATGGGAAGCTGCTCTCCCAGCAGGCTTTCTGGATCCACATTTGAGAATTCGGAAAGTGAGGGAAGCCCATGAATGTTCAGTCTTTAACTTAGCAAGGGATCCAGATCAATGACACCAGAATTTTCACTCTGAACACTAATGACCATAGCTCTCACAGGAGGGTGCACCAGGCCTGCCTGTGGCAGGGTCCTCACGCGTCCGTGTGTGTCTTTAAACGGAACTCAATAGCAAAATAAAATTTAATTAACTCAATTAAAAAATAGGCCAAAGACCTTAAAAGGCATACAAAGCACCAAATGTGAATATTCAACATTACTCCTCTTCAGGAAAAGAGTAATCAAAGCCACGATGACAAAGCACCTCATCCCTGTTAGAAAGCTGCAACCAAACAGGCAGCAAAGGGGCTGGAGACAGACTGAGTGAGACAGCATTTAGTACATACAAAGCCCTGTGCTTTACTCCTAGTAATTCAGGAAAACGGAAACAAGGGGAAATATAACAAATAAAACACTATTCTCGTAGCATAGTGTCTCTCCCAGTATTCCTCACAATAACCAGAACCACAGACAACATAGGTGTCTACCCCCTGACAAGCATAGGAGGCAATGTGGTACATACAGACAACAAAGTATAACAAGTCATAAGGAAGATTAAGCTATTAAAAGGATTAAGCCATGTCATTTGCAGCAACACAGATGAGCCTGCAGGATAAAATATTATGAAAGTCAATCACAGAAAAAAATAAACACTGCAGGGTCTCATTCATAGACAGGATAGAAAGAATCATGAAGAGGGGGCTGGAGAGCTGGTTCATCAGTTAAGATCATTAGTTACTCTTGCAAAAGACTCTGGTTCAATTCCCAGCACCCACACGGCAGCTTAGAACCATCTCTGGTTCCGAAGATCTGATACCATCTTCTGGCCTCCACAGGTACCAGGCAAGCAGATGGTATAAAGGCGTGCATGCAGGCAAACACTGATACATACAAGTATAAGAATAAAAATAAATCTCAAATATTTGGAAGAAGTGTCGAGAAAGAGTGGTGGATGGAGAAAGATTTATACACAAATATAAGGTTAAGGAGGAGCAAATGCCGGTGTTCTCTTATGTGGTGTGCTGATTACGGTTAATAATATTGTATTGGATGTTTTGAAAGAGCTATAGGAAAGGACTTTGGAACTTCATATATAAAGACACGCTTGATGTATGGAATGATAGACATGGTGCATGTGCTTGATTTAATTATGATACCATGACACACATGCCAAAATGCCACACTCTATGACGTTGCTGTCACATGCCAGTCAAAAGCAATGTATTTACAATGTAACACTATTATCTTCCTAAATTTTCTTTAGGTCAATGCAGATAATAACTCTTCTATAATTGGAAACCAATGAAAACATTGACTTCCAGGAGGCAGTGAGAAGACAGACCAACAAAGTACAAAAAGGTTCTTTTGAACTAAGCCTCTACCCTAAGTGAATAAGGAGTCATGATCTACATTCCCAGTATGAGACCCCACATGCTAAAGTTTGGGATGGCATGAAACAATGAAAGTATACTTCAGGAAGTAAGGTCAGAGCTTATTTTTAACTTAAAATTTTCATCTCATAGAATTGGAAAGGGTGAAAATTTGAGTTCAGCTCTCTAGAACTCACAAAATCCTAGGCAAGATGGGAAAATTTTCTGGCAGAAGCAGGAAAATTCCAGAAAGATTCTAAGTCAACTGGCTTGGTATATAGTGGAAAATACCCAGGGAGACACAAAAACACAAAGACAGACAGATACACACACACACACACACACACACACACACACACGCACACACGCACATGTTCCCTGTCTAAAACAAGGTGGAAGATGAAGACGGACATTCAACATTAAATTATGACCTTCATACACCACTATGACATGTGAGCGTAGGTACTTGCACATAGGTACATCATACAGGCACAAGCGTGCACATGCATACATATACATACACACACAGTTGTCTCACACCTCCTCACATCTTCTCCTTTTCCATCCTATCTCCCTCTATCCTCCAAAAGAACACATACAAGAAACAAGGACACCTTAAATCCAAAATCCGCTTGACAACCTCCAAGTGAAAAGCCATTACCTTTCACAGGGATGGGCAGGGAAGCCTAAGATTGGATCTGTCAGGGGAAGAAAGAATGGCTACAATGTCCATTTGACATTAGTAGGGCATGATAGGAGACTTAAAATCAAATGTCCCTCTAAGAGACAGCATGATACAGGGCTTAAAGACAGACGTCCCTCTAACAGGTATCTAGGACCTACGACAAAGTATGCTCAGGCATGCTGAATGTTTAGCCAATGCTTCAGGCTGCTGAATGTACATCTAATTCTCTTTAGACACACCCAAGAGTGTTGAGGCCCTGCACATCTCTACAGAGTTTTACTTGTCCCGGAGCCTGCACATGGGTATGATTTAAAAAAAAAATTTAAAAAGTTTAAATGTAGAAACATGGGACAGAGTTAGTATTAAACAGGAGAACCCCATTGCACTGATTCATGGCCTGGACAACTCAGGGGCCAAGAAGCCTTTCAAAGACAGTTCCATAATCTCAGTGGCCTGTAGAATGATGCATCCACGGGTAGAAATGGAAGCGTTACTGTCCTCAGCTGCGAGCAATGGGAGGGACCTGTATCCACTCCGCAGAAATATAATAAAATAACACCGGAGGCCCGTGAATTCTTGAAAAAGCCAGATAACCAAGCTAAATATATATGTACTCTATCAACCAAGAGTACACTTGCAAGAGACACCCTTCTCCCTGAGCAACGCCCGAACTGGCCTCTGCTTAGCCAGGATTCTGGTACCAAGAAGTCATTCTTTTCCCTGACCCCTGACTGTGGCTACATCTGTTATCAATTCTGGCTCTTACGCTTTCATGAATGAAAGTGGCTCTGACCTGCTTTCTAAGCATGTGACGCGTGGCAGCCCAAATACAGAAGGGACACGCAAAATGCCACCGACACAGGAATCCACCAACGTCCAATTTTGCTGACTTGCCGTCAGGTTCCCTTGGCAAGGCCTCTGTAGAAGAAGTGCAAGGGGGGAACTGCTGGGGCAGGAAGACGTGCGTCCCCTTCAGCTCTGATGGGAAGGAAGATTCCAGCCCTGGACTACATGCTCAGGTGCAGCCGCAAGCCCCCTCCCCAACCTGAGCTGAAACAGCTACTTAACCGTTTGTCAGACCATTAGTAGGTGTCAGCGCTGCTCCTCTAGGGACAGCAGCGTGACATGCCATCAGCGCTGGCTCTGGGGAGAGCACCTGACACTTTTAATGAAAAGCCCCGGGGTTAGTGCACAGCAGGGCAGAGGCTCCGCAGTCCTGCAGAGGCACAGGTGGGCTTGAGCTGTGCCCAGCTCTCCCGAGCAGCCCTGTGCCTAGCTAATGAGGAGCATGCTCCTCTCCAGAACCCAGGAACTTCAGTTATGGGTCTCCGAGGAGCCTACTGCAACAACTCTCTGAAGGTAATTCAGTCAAAGCTCATTAAAATGCTGCATTTATTAATATTACAGTACAAACAGGCAGAGAGAGGAAGAAACAAAGACACGATGGTGCTTATAGAGTAATTTGTGGTTACTTTGGATATTAGTTTCATTCTCTTTCAAAGTTTCACAGGGGAGGGTTCTCTAAGATTTAAATGATGAATATTCTCATGGAGGACAATGCTCTCTCATAAAAATGGGCCACCCTAACATTTCCCAGTGATACTCAGAGAATAATGACAGGCCAACTGAAATTCAGACACACATTTTCAGAAAACATTTTACTAAACCCTATTTTGCTGTCAAGCTCCTAGTCAACCTTCAGTTCAAGCACACATCGCCATGCATAGTCATAGTGGCTCAGGTTCATGATGAAGCATCAATCAAAAAGTCTTATTTGGGGGTGCCAACTTAAAATTTATTTCCATTCCTGAAACAGTAGGTCGGAATTTTTCATTTCAATACCTTTATTTGGATGCTACAGATGTCAGATATTGATATTTTGGGAGTGGTATCTGTCTTAGGGTTTCCATTGCTGTGTTGAAACACCATGGCCAAAAGGCAAGTTGAGGGAGAAAGGGGTTTATTTCGCTTGTACTTCAATTTTGCTGTTTGTCACTGAAGGAAGTCAGGACAGGAACTCAAACAGGGTCAGATCCCAGAGACAGGAGCTGATGCAGAGGCCATGGAGGGGTGCTGCTTACTGGCTTGCTTTCCAAGGCTTGCTCAGCCCACTTTCTCATAGAACCCAGAATCAGCAGCCCAGGGATGGCACAACCCACCATGTGCTGGGTCCTCCCACATTGATCACTAAATAAGAAAATGTCCTACAGCTGGATCTCATGGAGGCATTTCCTCAACCGAGGTTCCTTCCTCTCTGATGATTCTAGCTTGTGTCAAGCTAGACACACAAAACCAGTCAGTTACTGTACAAACAATTTAAAAGTAATTTCCTGAAGCCGGGCGGTGGTGGTGCATGCCTTTAATCCCAGCACTCCTGAGGCAGAGGCAGGCGGATCTCTGAGTTCAAGGCCAGCCTGGTCTACAAGAGATAGTTCCAGGACAGGCTCTAGAAACTACAGGGGAACCCTGTCTCGAAAAACCAAAAAAGAAAAGTAATTTCCTGAATATCTACTCTATTCCTCGAACTGGCCAGGACATGGATACACAAAGCTCTCCAAGCTTCCACCCGCAAAGACTCTTCTCAGAGGCAGTGATCTTATAGTAGAAACAAATGGCTAGCGGACAAATTCATCAGGAAGGTGTTTGTGTGTGTACACATAGAGCTGGTCCACCCTGCCTGATGTGTCTAATGAGCATTAATCCATAAATGTAATTATGTCTGTGATAGCTTGACTTGTTTGACTAGAGACAACTCCATCCTCATTCAAACTCCATCCCCATCGTAGCAGGCATTAGTAAGACAGAGGTTAGTGAATGTATGTGGGAGAATATGTGTGCATAGTTTTATAAAGTTTACACATTTTATGCAAGGGGGTCAGGCATCCTTAGATCCTATGATGGTGGCAGAAGTCGTTTTTCCTTTTCATTTTACTTCCAAGTTCCATCCAAGTTCTGAAACATCCCAGCATCCTCTGAGCTTGCCTCAGCCCTCTGCAGAAATCAGGCTCCTCACAGCTGCCAGAATACATCTTTGTAGTCTACATGGGATCACACAACTCCCTCTCCTCGGTTTCCCACTTTTCATTGGCTGCCTTTCAAGCGATCCAGTCCCACCTCAGAAACCAGCCTCCTTCTTCCCCAAAGGTCTCCTCCGGGATCTCTTTTCTAGTCTCAATTGATGATCTCTCCCTGCCTCGACAAAGCTCTGTGGGCTTGGTGTTGGGAAGTGCTCGGCACTTGCTCCCGCCATGCCAGCCCCTTCTCTGTCTCACTTAACATGTCACCTTCTCTAGAATATTATCAAGTGTTCTTCAGTGAGTCCCACACTGATTGTAGTAGCAAAATGATAATCCGACATCTGTTGCCGAGCGTGGGAATCAATTCCTACCCCCACTATGTTATCAGGACAAAACACGGGCCCACTCAGAAGCACCTACTGAAATTAATTAGCATGGGCTGTGACCCCTGCCTCTAAAACCAAAGTGACCTATGCTATGAGTTGATTGGATGCCACACAAGAGTAGGATTCACGAGCGCTCATGGCAACCTTAAGATACAACTGGCAAATCTTCTACATCCTCCCCCTAAACTTTACTTCAACCCAAGTCCGCATTCTTTGGCAGACAGTTGAAATGGACAGGCTGCCAAAGGAGGATTTATATAGTTTTTAATGTGTTTTTCAAAACTCCTCGATTTGGTCTCAGCTGTCCAGGAGGATCTCATGAAAATTAAAAGCATTCAATCACTACCATGAAGTTTCTAGAAATTCCAATTATAGTCGTCCCCCTGAAAATAGGGCATCCTTAAGAGGAAAAGTATTGCTATGGATACAGCTCCCAGAGATAGACAGTGAATTTAAACCATAAAATGGGCATGTGGGTTAAAATTCCCCGTGAACAATAACTATAGGCCTGCTCTTCTGATACAAGCGGGTTTACAAAAAAGAAGAAGAAAGGAAAAAACTAAACACAACAAAGTAAAATTACAGAAATGCTTCAAAAGTCAGTACTACAACGTATGACTGGGAGATTTATTCTCTGTACTGTGATGTTTCACTGTGGCATTTCAGTCAACAGTTTTACGTGGGGGGGGTGCTTTTATATATAATAAAAATGTAATGATCCCACAAATGTGCTTTATATAGATAAAATTATTATCCCGATTATCAAAATGTGAAATGCAGGTGTCGGACAGATTAGCACAAGAACTTCCTTACTAAAAAACTTTTTTTAAAAAAAATTTTTAGCAGATAACAGGACTAGAAATAACAAGAATAACGCATCCTAGAATGATCACTGTCAATTTCTAAAAGTGATTAGAATGCTTAATAATTCCAGGATTATCTAAAATTAAGGCAGGTTATAAACAATAGGTTAAGAAGACAGAGTTTGACATTTTTCATAAGTCAGCAACACACTAATAAAGTAAATGTAATAAAGAATGGGAAAAATAATCTACTGAATATAAAATATATACTAGGCATGCTCATTTAAGCTTTAATTTAACCCTAAAAATACTCATGAGAATGGGAAGATTCACAGTAGACCCATGCCACTGGGGGAGAACCAACTAGCAACTAACACAACATACACATACACATGTATGTGCCTTTCCATCATAGTAAAAAGGAGGTTTCAATGAGAAGCAATAACCATAAAAATCAAGGGAAAACACATACATTGATTGCCATCTTCTATAAATTTATCATTAAACTATACAGGCTTAATCAGGCACATGATTTAGGCATGAGGGAAGAATTCATACTCTGCCTAATGAACAGAGGGTGTTAGCAAAGTAATGGGTGTTCATCTTCACATGTTAGATGTACCGAGAGCTCCTCCTAATGGCACAACCAAGGAACCAGAAAATGGTCCTCCCTGATTCAGCAAGGTCTGTGCCTCCCTGAAATAGATGGCACAAACCACCCCTTCATCTGGAATTCTGCACTGGAGGAGGAGGGAGGGGGCCCAAAAGAAAGACACAAATTACACCTACAGATCTTATGTCCCTAGGGATCTGTTCACCTTGTAGAGACATTCAATAGTAAGTGTTAAAAGTCAGCACAGTGCTAAGATGCCAACTTTGCTTGGGTTGAGGAAAACTTTAAAAATCTGTGGGGAAAGCAAAGTATACTCCCCAGAAAGCAGAAGTGGCATGGAATGAAATGAACTTCTGATCTTAGCCCTGCATCAGGTCATGACACTGGTCCTAACCCATTTATTCATCAAATAAGACTATGTTGATAACAACTTGCATTTCTTGCTCAAAAAAAAAAAAATGTTGTCTTTGGCATTCCTCTGACAGACACACTTGAAAATTATTTAATTTGGAAGGTATTTGGAAGCTGTTTATAACCCATGCTGGTGTTTATAATGAAATACATTCAAAGCTCTCAAAAATGAAGTACAATCCATGGTGAGATGTTTGAAGGGCCAAGTAGATACCAACATTGGGTGAAGACTGTAATTCCAGGTTTGCCTCCTTCATTGCCTCAGGTAAATACCCAGATTCTCCTCCAAACATAAAGCTCAGCACAAAGATGGGATTGCAATGCAGAATGAGATCAAGCACAGCACAGCACAGCACAGCAATGTCCATGCTGCAACATTCAGCCATGCAGCATTGTCCCGGCCTGGTCTAGGTAGACAACAATCACTCTGGCAAAGGAAACACACCTAAGTTCCTACCTCTTCTATTTCAGAATATAAATATTCTGAAATATTTATATATTCAGTCAATCTACTGCCATTCACAGGGCTGGGGGTACTAGCATAAGGCACAGGAAGACATAAACATCTCATCTACTTGAATTTTTAAAGAAGGGGAATAATTAAATTCATGGAAAAAAAGCTTGATTAACAAGAAAGTCGATGTGTATGAGAGGAGTCAGGAATAGATGATGGATTTCTACCTGTGTGCTATGCAAAGGCTATCCATTAATGGCTTTCTTACTCTGACATAAGGAATTGACTCCACAGGTTACACCACCTCACAATCATATTGAGACTATCCTGAACCGTCATACCACTGTAAGCTGAGCACGCAACACTGCTCCCTGTGGTCCATCACTGATCTCTCTCTCAAGTGTAAGAGAAGTGTTCTTAATGGACAATGCTAGCTAAAAAAATGTGTCCGTTCTCAAATGCCTTTCTATTAATACACGGTATACTTTGTTATCTTTGTATAGTCTATGAGATATAATTGCATTATTCTTTAACATTATCTATGCCTTTGATAAACCGCGGGCAGATGAGAACATGCAGTCTCTGCTGGGGCCTCCACTGTGGCTAGGGAACTGGGTGCTCTTACCATTTTTTCAGCTTTGTATTGAAGGGGGGAGAGGATTTCAGGCACTCTTAAGTCATTAGTTTGAAAGTTATTTATTTTTCTCTAAAAAGCTGAGTTTTAAGCTAAGTGAACTAGATTTGTCTTACCAAGCATTACACACAGGTCTATTCACCTTGAATCAAACAACACAGTATATCATTTGTTTCATGAATAAAGGCTGCAACCCAGTTACCAAGGAAGTGATGACATCAGACTGAAGAACCCATTGTTGTAAAGTACTAGGTCACCCTCTTCTCAAAGAGTTGGTAATACAGCTTATAAGTACATCCTACAGGCTCCTCATTGGAATAACTTTAACATAGCTAATGTTAGCATAGACCTCAGGACAGGAAAGAAAGGAAAAAAAAGCCTCTCAGTAACTTTTAGAAAATGGGATGGAAGAAAGACCACCTTCCTGTTTTTAACACGTGGCCTCACAGTGTTACCCAGGATGGCTTCAAAGTTGTGACCATCCTTTCTCATCTTCTCACTCTCTTAGAGATGGACATTTTTAGCTGTGTTCCATCATGCCTGGCTTTCAGATCCATATTACTTAAGTCTTTTCTCTCAGACTCTCCTGTAATCCATGTTTGTCTTGAACTGTCTCCCTATTGAAGAGTGGCATAAAACTTCTTATCCTTCTGCCCTCAGCTGCCCAGTGCTAGGATTACTTCTTGCACTACCACAACTAATGTATGCAGTGCAGGAGACTGAGTTCAGAACTTTAGGCAAATTAGACAAGCACCTTAGGACCTGACCAAAATGTTGTAGGATATTTGTACACTGTTTGAAAATGTATTGCTATTATTAGTGTAATAAAAGCTGAAAAGCAAATGGCTAAGAAGAGGTTAATCAGGACTTCTGTAGACAGAAAGGAGGAAGAAGAAGAAGAAGAAGAAGAAGAAGAAGAAGAAGAGGAGGAGAGGGGATAGTATTAGGAGGAGGAGGCGGCTGAAGGAGTATGGCGTCTGACTTATGAGGATGAGCCGCAGCAACTAAGACTACAGATACCACGAATCCTCATCCTCCCCTCCTCCTCCTCCTCCTCCTCCTGCACCATCCCTCCCTCCCGCCTCCTCCTCGCCTTTTTCTCTCCCCCCCAGACAGAGAGGAACACAGGCGGTACAAGTGCGATCAATCGATAAGGTAATGCCATGTAGCAAAATATAGATTAATATAAATGGGTAAATTTAAGTTATAAGAGTTATTTGAGACAAGTATAAGCTAAATGCTAAGCTTTCATAATCAATAATAAGTTTCTATGTCATTATTTGGGGCTGGTGGCAGAAAAGAAGGTTTGTCTACATATGGCACACAATGTGGGGCCTCAAATATCCAAACATAGGGCCTGAGAAAGCTAAGAAAAGAGAAAAGTCTGGACAAGAAACTGAACATAACTTCCTAGTCCTGTGGTCTCTTACACAGGCCACTGCTCAGTGTGCAGAGGGACAGTAACTGGCTGTTGCCTGAAGGCTTGAGACAGTCAGCACCATGCACAAAAGCTGAGCCACACTCATGGTACAGCTGATATGGCAGTTTAATATTTGTCTCATGTAGTCAGAGAATGCTGCAGTAACTTAGCAAGACAGGTCCAGACACAGAAAACCTCTAAAAATGAACTATGTGTTTTAAAAGTATACTTAGATACTCAAGAAAGAAAAAAAATGTATATACACTGTCATGGAAAAATAGTTTAAAGATAATAATGTCTTTAAAGGAATAATAAAGCAATATAAAAAGATTAAGTCACACAAGTATGGGAAATACACAGGTTGTCTGGATCCTGTATGGTGCCTTGTTGACTTTGAATTTTTAAATGCTAATATACAAAAAACAATAGTGACCGAAAGACATTGGATCATGGAAACTGCTGAATTAAACCAAACTATGTATTTCAAGCATGTCTTAACTTCAAATGAAAGTAAAAAAATTATGTTGTGTTGGGGGACAGGTTTTATCTTTGTTTCCAGAAGAAACAAAAGTCATGGTTCTCTTTAAAATTTAGTGAAGATCAGATTTGATTGGGGGAGATCTGAATATTCTAGCTACAGACATGAAACAAAAAAGAAGACGAACTGCAGGATCAGTGATGGTATATGCTGATCTCTCGGCGTCAAATAGTTCTGAGACTGGATTAAACATGATAAATCTTGTTGGCTACAGAATCCTCATGACTTATTATTACATGCCATCCTTTTCATGTGGCATGGATAAATGTTTGACTATATAGTCCAAACAAATTTATAAAGTTAACAGACACCTTTTATCTGCTCAACCTTAGAACAAAAAAAATCTTTAACGGACTTGTGCACGCTACACATTTTGTACTTGTATTAATGCAGTTACATATGTCACATTTAAAATTTGTGCGTTTTCAGAAAAAATAAAAAGACCAGATACCAACAAAAACCAGTAGCCCACGTGAATCCAGCCTCTCAGAATGCCTCTGTTCCAGTTTCCTCAAAATTCTGCATCCAGAACAACTTCAAAGCTACTAGCTGAGATGGTCTAGCCTTACAGATTACTCTAGCCAGGACTTCCAATAAGCCCTGCACTTTCCCATTACACAGAGACTGGACAACAAATGTTATAGCTAGTTTTCCCAGGACTTGACCATTATCCCAGTTTTCTCAGGGTCCCCTTAAGATGTTGTCACCCCCATAAGCAGGACATGTCTAGAGAACATGAGGACCACATTCTCAAGAGGTGAGGTGGGTATTTTTTCGTTGTTCAATGGATTGTGGATGTTTATCATCTTTTAGGAGGTGTCTTTACAAGTTATTGTTAGTCGATGTCAGAAAAAAAGCTGAGCAAAGGAGAATTGATTCAGGGATCTCTTTCTGAAAATAAAATGGGATATATTATAGAAACAATGAGATGAAAGGTTGGATTGTTGGGTCTATTTTTGTACTAAAAACAACTACTAGTCTCATATATTTTACATTAGTATGAATTGTGATATATTGATACAAATTTAAGGTTATTTTTGTTATATTGTATGTATGTTCCTACTCTTGTTTAAGGTATTGTACCTATGCAACTTATTTAAAGATGTAATGTAAAATTTTAGTCCTTCAAAGCTATTTAGGATAATAAAGAAAGGTAGGTTAATAGCTATTTATCTATAACAATCAAACTTACAATCATGTTAGATGTTTTCAAGTTTAAATAGAGATACATTTTAAATAGATAATCTTCCATAATCTTCAAAGACCTACAAAATATGGCATTTAAGATGTCTTAATAACATAAGACTTTTCTTAACAGTAAGACACATCTGCTCTTGGCAACACAAATTTACTTCACAAAAGGATGATGGGCATTGAAGAATCTCTATATGGAGTTTGCTTTCAATGTGGCAAATCTAGCCATTTTAGGCAAGAAACTTCCCTTGCCTTCACTGCTAACAGCATGCTGTCCAAACTGGACAAGCAGGACTCAAATGAAGGCAACTGCCTACATTTGCCAAGATAAAATAGGACAGTCCTTCAAAATTTCTGCTTCGCAGAAAGTCTGTTAGCTATTCTAGGCCTGTAGGGTGAAGGTGGATGTGCCCGTATTACAGAGGAACAATGTGTGACTATCCAGACAGCTAGCAATCTCTGTTGTTTCTATAGTTTTGAAAGATGTTTGTTCTGCGCTTCCTGTTTATATATTTCTCAGGTATCTGATAGAGATGAAGATGAGATAGTTATAGTTACAGTTCTTCTTATTATGAAATTCAATTAGGAAACTCACAAAAGAGGTATAAAGTGTTAAATCTGAGAGGCATCAAAGCTTAAATTGTTATCTAAGAAAATGTTTTGACGTCAAAGGAGATAGTTTTAGAATAGTAATACAAGTTATGATAACAATGGTTGTGGTATAAAACTTGAAATTCATAAAGATAAGATATATAATAGAATATTTTTTCCAAATATGTAAATGCAAATGGACTGGGAGTTGTAAATGTAATTCTTACCTGATAATTATTCTTATTCCATATAGTTTTTCTAGGTTAGAATTAAAACCTTTTCTTTTTTATTTAGACAAAAAGGGGGAAATGTAGAATATTTATATCCTTTGTGAATATGTATTAAAATGATTGTTGTGATAAAAGCTGAACAGCAAATAGCTGGAAAGATGTTAGGCAGGACATTTGGGGACAGAGAGGACTCTGGGAAGAAGAAGGAAGGTAGAATCTCCAGCCAGACGGAGGTGAAAGATAAAAGAGGTAGTATTATATAGCAGAATGTAGATTAACATAAATGGGTTAATTTAACTTATAAGAGCTAGTTGAGACAAGTAGTTTATGAAAAATGCATTGATAGGCCTAGCAAGACAGCTTTCTGGGTGGAAGAGCTTGCTGCTCCATGTGACGACCTGAGTTTGATTCCCGGAATCCACCGCGTTAAAGGAAAGAACAGACTGCTAAAAACTGTATTCTGAGCATTACATGGCAAGCGTGTGCAGGTGCTCTTTCTCTTTCATAAGCAAGTATGATGCACACAACATCCCCCCTCACATAGATAATGAATACAATTTAAAATTGCTTCAAGAATGCAGTAATCAAAGCCGGGCGGTGGTGGCACACGCCTTTAATCCCAGCACTCGGGAGGCAGAGACAGGCGGATCTCTGTGAGTTCGAGGCCAGCCTGGTCTTCAAGAGCTAGTTCCAGGACAGGCTCTAAAAAAGCTTCAGAGAAACCCTGTCTCGAAAAACAAAAACAAAAAAAAAAGTATATGTCAGAGCCTCCACGTCCTTGGTGATGCCATTATTTTAATACTGATACTATACACACACAACTAGTGAGACCATCTCTGACATCTGCAAAGCTATCCACTGCTTTCACTCTTCATAAATAAAAATGTTTTTGAAACACACATTTCATTAGGTACACTTTATCCCAATATTCTGAAATTTTAATTTTTATAACTTTATAATGATTAATAACAAATTATGAGTATTTTAATTTGATGGCAGAGGTCTGAATGGCTCATATTTCCATTATTACTCACAGAGAGAGGGATGACATTCAAATCATAAAACTTACAGCAGGTTTTGCCACAAATCCCTGCTCCTTCCATAGTACAGGGGACCCTACTCACAACACACAGTAACAAGCACAGAGGTGAGCCACCCCCAGTAACCTCTCTTGCTTCTGCTTCATCCAGATTTGAATCCAAGGAAAATCAGGTCTCTGGTTACATGGCATTACTTTTAAAAAGTAAGAATTCCTTAAAATAGATAGATGGGCAGACAGACAGAAGTGAAAAGGATCGAAAGGTCCCTTTGTCACCCTCTCCAAAATGACCGTCATTCTTTAGAGAGCATTGCTTCTCATACAGAATAAATATTTCATTTTTAAATATCTTCTACATTCTCTGAGAATATCATATGATGTCTTTTGATCATATTCATCATCCCAACCCTGTGCACCCCCACCCTCTTGATCCATACCTTCTTCCCTACCCAGCTTGAGTGTTCTTGTTCTCCACACTGAGTTCAGTTTATGCTGCCTGGGTAGGATTAGTAGTGGGCTCTGCCCTAGAGTGTGTGGGCCTACCAGTACATACGTACTCTTTCTCCTTGCAGCTCACACATGTCAAAAGCATCTCAGCTACTGGTTGGATTTTGCAAGGTAAAAGTTTCTTCTCTGATCAGGCACAGGAAAGTAAGACTTATTGGTTCATACAGGACATAGTATAAACAATGACTTAATTCTCCAATGCTCCTGGTACTTTGACAGTGACTGAGTCTTCTAATATAGACTCAAGGAATGCTGTTGCTCTGTTGTCCTAGTCTATATTATCAGAAGTAGAAATGATATGAGCATTATAATAGAAATAATACTTGAGTTCCCACTGTATGTCTTTATTGCTGACCCCGTTTAGGTATTGGCTGAATCCCCTCACTGACTGGAATCCCTTTCTTTTCCTATAGAAATGTTACACTATGCTGGGAATGGAGGAAGGTTCTACCATCTCAGACCTTGGGAAGTAGATGGCAGACACTGGTACCAGCTTTTAAGTCTAGTTTCAAAATCAACACCAAATTATATTATAAATGGGTTAGGTCCCCTTTGTCTCCCAAAACCAGGCTCCCAGGTAGGAAAAGCCAGGAGTCTAAGAGCTACAAAAAACATAGACTATGAAATTTAATTCTGAAAACTAAAATTCATATGGTCTGAAGACATGTTTAGCCAATGACAAGTCACTTTGCCTCAATTTCAATAGTTATAATTTGCTCATTAAAGTACACAAGAGAAAACATAGGAGTTTTTAATTAAAACCCTCAATATTACTTTGCTTTCCACCACTGGTTTGATATCGTCAGCATTCCAAAATGATCTACTGAATACTTTGAATATTGTTTTAAAAAGTAAACTAATATCTCCTTACTAATTAATATTTTATAAAAAGGGTCTCACCTTACATTATGGCATTTACAAAGACTTGCATTGGGGTTACATCCCCATTTGTTTAACTAGCCAAAGTGTTCTTTGAAAGATACTCCTTGGCATGAAAGGGCTATTACATCCAAGGTCATTTCAAGGGCCTCATGGGCATCAGATGACAGGAGGTTGCATACGCTAGTTTCATAGCTGGCATCAATGCAAGCAAGGTTTTACAAACTACAAAGCCATGGCCACATTAACTTTAGTTGCTGGGGATCGAAATTCTACAACTCCAAAAAGAGGTTCTAAAATCAATCTGCTCAAATACATAAATGCATTCTTGCTTAAGACATGTCATAACAAGTATGGGCTAAAGAAGATCTATATCTAAATACTTAGAAGTAAAAATAATCCACTTTGGAAAATTGATTGATAACACAAAGTATGTTTCAGTGATGGCCAAACCATGACTATAAAAGGCCCATGTGAAATATTGTCAAAGGCCCATGAGTCTGAAGACATGCACACCAATGGTGTAATGAAGCTCATCATTCTGCATACTAATCTTAAATGATTCATGAGTAAAAGCAATATCCCCAAAAGGCACAAATCTAACAGTGAATATTTTCACAATCCATAAATGAAAAGAAAGAAGAGTTTCTTATTGAATGAGACCATTCACAGGTACAGCTACTGTAGTGACTGCGACCAGGAGAGACTGAAAGGCTGAGAAGATGGCTCAGTCAATAGAGTATTGATGTGCAAGTGGGAGAACCAGAGTTTGAATCCACGGAATCCATGTAAAACCTGGCATGCAATCTCAGCATGAGGGTGGAAGTGACAGGGATTCCCTAGTGTAAACTGGCTAGACAGACGAACTGAAATGGTAAATCTGGAGATCTGCAAGGGACCCTGCCTCAGTATCTAAGGTGAATAGCAATTATGAATGGTATCATATGTCAACCTCAGGACTAAACACACACACACACACACACACACACACACACACACACACGGAGAAGGCATGCACATGTATCTATGCATAGACATGTACCCATATATATATATATATATATATATATATATATATATACAAACACACACTAGACGCAAGTCCACACATAAAAAATTGTTGAGTATTACATCTAAAAGACTTAAAATTACCATCTTTTAGAAGGTCACAAAAACAGTTCTTAAAATCTATTCACTATGACTTTCCTTGGGGTGAAGATAAATAATTTTGTATAAGTACATAGTAGTCCTTTCTTCCTATCATCTGTGACAGGATGTAAACTTCTTAAAATTAAATTCCTGTTTTCAATAACTGTTTACAAAGATATGCTTAAACTTGGCCTTATGGCCAGGCTGTGGTGGTGTATGCCTTTGATCCCAGCACTTGGGAGGCAGAGGCAGGCAGATCTCTGTGAGTTCAAGAGCGGCTTGGACTACAAGAGCTAGTTCCAGGACAGGGACCAAAGCCACACAAAGAAACCCTGCCTAGAAAAACCACAACCAAAACGAAAAGAAAAGAAAAAACCTGGTCTTATGAATTCTCAGCTTATTAAAACTTAATGTAGAGCTAGAGAGATGGCTCACAAGTTAAGAACACTTTCTGTTCTCCCAGAAGACCCACGATTGGGTCCCAGCACCCACAGCAGGAAGCTCACACTGCCTGCATATACAGGAGATTAAACCCACAAATCCTTCCATTGTGTTTGGTTTGCAATGTAGCCATGAGAGGGAAGTGACTGGCCAGACTTTGTCACATCTAGAAGACCTTACATGCTGCAGAGCCTGCTGCAGCACAAAGAAGGTCCCTATGGGCCTCCATCTGAAAAGTCCAAGTTCACAAGGGACCAGGAGAGTGTTCCTAAAGGGCACCGAGAAGCAGAAAGCAGTCTCAGAGCCTGGACCTTGGGCACTAACACAGTGATGCTCAGATCAACCAAGCATTGCCTGTTGAAGATTGAAGTGCAGCGTTCGGCAGCAAAGTGAGCATGTGAAGGGGGCAGGAGCCATAGGAGGGACTGCAGCAAGCAGGGCCCGAACAACAGTTTGCAAGTACAGAAGCTCAAACTGTGAGGCTATCAATCCATTAGCATTTCGGAATGCCAAATGAGCTACTACATGAATACATCTGGGTAACATTATTTGAAACTAAATGATTTTGTGGGAAATGCACATTGTGAGAAACAATTGCTCCCGTGTGTGCCGTGCCTCCTATTACTTTATTCAAAGGAACCCGATAGTTACTTCTGCTTATTAAGTGTCTGGTTTTGCCTGAAGCTCACTTTGAAGCAAGACAAATCATGATAACAAGAGTGAATGAAGAGGCTTATGTTCTTCTCTACCTGAGAAATCGGCTGCCAAGAGGTCCACTGCCTTCAGAACCTTCACCTGTAGAAGGCCAACATCCTTCACGTCTCTCAGTGAGTTCTGTAAGGCCTGTGGAGACACGGGAGGTTAAACACAAGAGAGAAGGGATTACTCGTGTGCCGCTCTTGCCGTGAAGTTCCCCCCGGAAGTATGTTCCAGATTTATCTCCCCCTTCCTCGTAAAATTCTTAGAAGAGCTGCGAAGCCGTGCATGTCAGACACCAGGGCCGTTAGGCATGCATCACAGCCAGATGAGAAGAAAATTGACTGAGAATTAATTAACTGCAGCCTCAAAATAAACAAATTAGAAGCACTCACAATCTGCTTTTAACATTGCCCCCTGGTGCTAGCATGGATAACCCACTGGGAAAATGTGTGGGTGGAATTACATTCCTTCTCCCCTGCCTTTTCTCATTAAGGCAACTTTTAAACCACCTTTCAAGGCAATAGCAAGCTGATCTTGTTATTATCAACTTTATGGACACTGTAGGACTAACCTTCATCCCCCTGCAAATGCTTCCTATCAAGGAAAAATAATCAGAGATAGAACTAAACGAAGTTTCCTGATCTATGATTAAATCTGTTCCATTCATTAAATGAAAACATGGGCTTCTGGCACCACCCTGTAGTCACATTCTCTTTAGTCTTTAATTAACATCTTCCATAGATTGAATGCATTTAGTCATGATTCGGAAGCTGGTGCTGCACGGCTTCTCTAAGTACATAGCATCCTTACCAACACGCGTATCAGAGACCAGTGCTGCGCTACCTATTCTCATGCCTACAGAAGACGTTTAAAAAAAAAAATGTACCTTCAAAACCATCAAAACAGTTGTCGTTCTTATTAATAACTAAAAGGATGGGATAAGCAGGCTCTAATGACTTAGGGGACAACAGTAAAACCCTTGTTATTTGAGCATGTGAGGGTAAAACAGCCAAAGTTAATTTCTCTATGCTTGGTCTAATCTAACACGCGGCAACTCTAAGAACTTTTGAAAACTATTGTCTCCATGTACTTTTAACCTAAACAACCCAACCAGCTAGATTTTTGAGCTATGTGGAAGCTTTTGAAATGAATATTACTATAATGTAAAGGTAGAAATGCTTTCTACAAATGGCTACTCTGCCGGGATGGTAGGCATGTGTACCTGGAATCCCAGTGTTGAGACAGAGGCAGGAGGGTTGGGATCTGGGGAAAGTCTGGGCTACATAGAAAGTTCTAAGCCAGCCTAAGCTATACATAAAGACTGTGTGGTAGTGTATCCTTTCTCTCTCTCACATGCTGGCTCACTGAAGAAACTCAGGATGTCTGCTTTCTCAGTAGCTTCAAATGCTAAGACACTTTCAAAGCAGTCTTCATGATGCCGCAAATATTATTTAATAAATATAAAGCATGCTTTATAAATTTCTGAATCCACTTGAATTGCAATCCACTGTCTACTTGAGGAGTGTATTTATTTTCACCTCCCATTTACTTAAAGTCCTCAGAGAATACAGCAACAGTGAATTCCGCCCAGACATTTTCCGAAGATAACAAACTGGCTTGCCGAGTCTGCGCTGACCTGAGTTACAGGTCTGGAATATTCCCTCGTGAAGATTAAGCATTATCCAATCCAATACACAACACAATGAGGACCTCTGGAGGCATTGGCGCTACACACTATCCTGAGAACAGTGTGGCCACTGAATAAAGAATCGCCTTGGTTCTGGATTCTAGGCCTTTGCTTTCAGCCCATGACAGAAATAACAAACACGTGTTGATTTACCAAGAGGAGGAGACAAAATAAGAAACAATAAAGAAGGCCATAGTACCAGAAATAAATGGATAGATAAATGCTGAATATACCATTCCACATCTTATTTTGTGAGACAATGAGTTTAACTTGCAACAGAGATCTCTGTTGGTCCTTTTGTCAGTGTACAGACTTGGGTCTAACTTCAAACTGCACGTTGGTGGGCGGAGTCAGGGAGGAAGGGGCCAGGTGACAAGGCCGAGGCACTCACGTATCGCTGGGAAATCTGCTTCCGCTCGCTGGGATCCTCCAAGGGGCAGACACAGAGGTCGGAGATGGAGACTCCGGTACAGGGAGTCAGGGTGATCAGCATGAGGAGAGCCCCCAGGCAGCTGTCCAGGGGCAGCTCCAAGCAATTGTCTTGCTTCAGCGGGAGGGCTGAAATATCCACTTTACACCTGGGGACATTTCAGGGGATGGGGAAAGCAGGGATTATTCCAAGGCCATCGCAAAACTCCAGAGACCCCCATTTCACACAAACTTCCTCAGTACCAAACTTCACTGTCTGGACACGGGTTATTGATCGGGGAAGGTTGACAGAGTCCCCTGGCCCAGGGTACACTCTAGGCCTAATGTGCTCGAAATTAAGGATTCTCTTTCATTAAAGAAAATGAAAAGAAAAGGCAATAACAGAGTATGACGGGGACGGGAGAGATGCCAGGTCTTTGCCAAATAAGGGCCATAAAAGGACAAGAATGAGGGAGAAGAATATTGTGACGTGTAGGAGAGGGTGGGGGAGGGGCTTTCCCTGTGACTTCCCTATCCAAAATAAAGGATCAGGAGTTTTTGCATAGAAAGAGAAAACTCAGGCCAACCACATGCACATGACTGGGGGGGGGGGGGGAGAGTGAACGCAGAAATCATTTTCTCCCCAGTCTTTTAGCGCCAACTGGCAAATTTCTAGTTACAGAAATATGTTGAGGTAGTTTCCTAATAGGCAGGCTTCCCAGGTGAGTTTCTCGTGGGCACAGGGCGCATGATGTGTTGTTGATTGATCCCATGTCTGCAGCGCCGTCAGTGAGGCTGTAGGCAGCTGCTTTAAATGACAGGTTTTCTGCCTCGTAAGAGCCAGTGTTGCAGAGCTGCTGAAACCCTCAGACACATTTACCTGCAGAAGCAAACCCTCTGAAGGCGAGGCTTCAGGGCTGCGCAATTCCTTTGCCTCAGCACTTCCGGCTCCAGCTTCCCCCCTCAACCACCCTGTCTATTTTGAAGGATACAGGTGGGTAAAGAAGCCAGGAAAGCACTGAGGGGCAGGAGGAGTCAGGCCATAGAAGCACCGAGATTTCATTATTTTATACAATTCTCAGGGATTCTGTACAGTTTACAAATACGATGAATATTCAAGACTTTTGGGAAGACTAGAGGCACTGCCTGTTGCAAGGAGTGAAAGCAGATTTTTATACAAACTTTCCAAGGGACTTTGTGTGTTAGTAGAGAACTAGGAGCAGGCGACTTTACAGTAAAGTAATGGCAATTTGGAGTCACACAGATACAAAGGCAAAATTAATTGAAACAATTGGGTTCTCCCTTACAATTAAAAAGGTAAAAAGCAAATTACCAGTCTATTCCCATTTTCATTACAGGATCAAAATTCACTTATTAAAATTAAATATGCATGGGCTTTTATTTGCTATTTATGTAAAGTAACCCCAATTACACGAAGGGATATTGATTATTTTAGATATATTATATGTATTATTTATTTTCATTATATATGTATTTATAATATATTATGTATAAATATATAGTATTCATTATTATATCAATTTATATTACATATTATATATGCTGTATAAAATAAATTCTCAAATTTTTTTATTAGAGTAAAATTATAATACAAATATATTTCATTTTCTGTGCTTTTAATCAAAATTGTATCTTCTATAGCAATAAGAAGCTTTTGTGAAATAAAATATAGTGTTACCCTTGAAAAGAGGGGTCACTTAGTAGTTTTATTTAATAAGCAATTGTTTGAGTGGGTAACCAAATGTGCTTAATAGAGAAATATCAAGTGTTATATGCTACAAACTCCCACATTATTAATATTACAAGAGTATGTATAACTTAAGAGTATTATTTTTCATTGTTAAGGATACTTTTGTTTGGAAACACAACATACTTTCTCTAATTTAATCAAATTGAAAACTTTTTTCTAGTTATCCATGAGGCTTAAAACTGCCATTTCTCTGTATGATACTCAGTGACCAATTTCACTGATGATTTATTTTGGGGGGGGGATTCCTTTTTAGCTCATTGTGAGTGGCAATGCCTCTGCACTTTATTAACAAAGCAAATCTAAACTCTCCAAGATGGAAACAATAAAAGTTCAAAAATCAATGAAAGATGCCTTTATTACTTAAAATCTTAAAAAGACAATCCAAGAACCCTTTTTGTTTAAATAATTATATTAATTCTTTAAAAACTGCATACATTGTATTTTGAACATTTTTATCCCCAACACTGCAATGCATTTATCTCAGTGAATGTACCAAATAATTTTGATCCATTTTTTGTTTTTTTTTGTTTGCTTGCTTGTTTTAAGCTGTTGCTGAAGTTCAGCCAAAGTCTTTACTGCTTTCTACAATTCTCTGCGTTTTCTTTTCCCCCACTAGCTGTTGTAGGTAGAAGCAGGATTAATCTGTACTAGCCACAACGAGGATACAAGATCAACCTCTCTACCTTTTATGGGCAAGGCATGGAATTACCCTGTCGGCCTGTTACAGGCAGCACCCAGAATATTCTCACACGGAGCAAACTCTTTCATCTGAGGAAGCAGAAATTAGTCTTTGTGGTTTGTGAATCATCATCTCTACTGAAACTTCTCTACTCCCTCATAACACAAAACTACAGGATTACTAGCAGTGGAAACAAATATTGTTTTCTAATAAAGTTTCATTTACACAAAAGCAGGCTTTGACTCCTGGATTCTATTTGTCAGTCTTGACGCACAGAAATGCTATTATTGGGGCTGTGGTGAATTATGCCAGCAGAAGTATTTTTAATTGCCAGATTTCTTGAAGGTAATAGTAACAGATCCATAAAGGCATTGGAGACATTAATCTAAGAAATTTTTAAAAATATGTATTTTTTTAATCTCACTATACTCTATGAAGCCAGGTCAAAATACCCAATGATCTGCTTGTCAATAAAAAAGGATAAAGAAACATGATTATAAAATTGTTGTGCTGTAAGAAACTCAACCACTCAGAACTTCCTTATAAGAAATCTGGTTAATGAACATTAAGGATGTGTATATATAGCTGTCACCAGGGTGCCAGGCTTTCCTCCTTGTGCAAGGTTACTGACCCTCTCTGGATAATCAGGATATTCAACCCATAGGACCCGTGGGGAACCAGAAAACACACATTCCAGCTTCAGATCTTAGCAAATCAAATTGACAGGAATACTGGAACAATTCATAGATTTACCTTGTGGGACAAAAGGCAGAGAGGTTGCCGATTTCTGCACTCCTAGAGAGAAGTTGCTGTATTCACCACCGTGTCATGGAGATTCCATGGCTATATGCCCTACTCTGTTCTCCACCTTCACCCAGAGATGTCATCAGCTTTTCTCCACCTCTCGAGATCTATGGAACAAAGGAGCTCCTCTCTTCTGGAGACACCTGCCTGCATTTGTGCTGACTTCCTAAGCGTGTGCCATGGGATACATGTGGAAGTCGGAAGGCAAATTCAGCAGTTGGTCCTCCTCTTCTACCTTGTTTCAGACAGGCTCTCTTTGTTCTCTTTCCGACTGGATCCCGAGCTCCCTGTATTCTCCCATCTCCCATTCCACCTCCCTAGAGCAGGGCTGGGATTCCAGCTGTTCACACTACGCTTCCAGCTTTTACGTGGATTATTGGGATTTGAACTCTCCGTGCTTACGTGCAGAGCTATCTGGTCCACTGCTCTGTCACTCGAGCCTTCTCTGTCCTATCTTCAGGCACTCATTTTACAAATCTCTGCTCATGTCACCCTGTCCCCGGAACTCTGTCTACTTTTAGCCAAAAACCCGAGGTCATCTGCATGCTTCTGGAATCCACAACCTTCTTACCAATGGAAGAGGCACTGTTGGCTACTTGCAGAGGCCCAAAACTTAGTGCTGAAGGGCAGGAGATTCACCTCCATTATTTCATAATGAACCCTCACTTCTTTGAAGCCTGCCCAGCACACAAGAGGGTTCTGTACTGGTGGATACAAAGAATGCTCAATTACCAACGGGGTAAGGACAACTACACCCCCAGTCACAAATGACCAAAACCTGTCCCTTTGTTTAACCACTTCACGGTCATTGTTCTTCCCCTGTCTAGAAAACACCTGCAGTAAATGGATGTCCTGAGTTTGAGGTTAAGATCCCCACAGTTCTACCCACCTGAAGAAAACAGAGACTAGATTACTCTTATTATTTTTCTGACATTTATTAGAGCTTCCCTCTTTCACCGCAGGCTGTTAAAGTGCTGAATTAGCATTGTTTCTGACCTCCCGTCCCTGTCTTTCTGCATTAATCCCACAACATTTTCATGTTTTAATTCAACACATAATTTTACCATATCAGTCAGCCAATCCGGCCCAACTCTGACTCGCCGTGGTAGCTTTTAACCTCTCCTTCATTACCATAATTCCATGTTTTATATTACAGACTGGTCGGCTTTTAGCTTAAATGCAAGGGGCAGGGAAAGAGTGCTACGGTTCGAGAAGCTGTAAATCTCCGCAGCTGAGGAAGTGGTGAACAGGAAGGGAACGGGAATGTGTCAAGCCCGGTTGTAAAAGCAGATCAACGACACAGGCTGCAATTTGTCCAGAGAAATATTCCAGCCCGGATTGTTCACTGCTTCAAAGCCACTAATAAACTGGTAGGATGTCAGAGCCACTTTAAGACACCATCTGGGACCGAGGAATGACCGTGAGGCAGATCAAACCAGAAGCGTGCATTCTTGGCGTCAGCCTTTGCAAACAGGGTTTAGAATACTCTATGAAACAGAATCTCTACCTTCACCTTGAAATGGAATGTATCCATTAAGAAAGTGATTTCTCTGAAACAGCACAAAAATGGAATAATTGATATTCATCTTTTCTTTATACTTTTTCATTTCATTAACAACAGAGGCTGGAGGATGGCTGAGTGGGTAAAGGGAATGCCCGTTCAAGCAGGAGGACTCCAGATCCTCGGCACATGCATAAAAGCTGGGCATGGAGTTCACAACTAACTGTGCTGGGGGCCCAGGGTAGGAGCATTCCTGGGGCTTCTTACTTGCTTGTATTGCTTGTATTGCTGGTTGTATTGTAGTGTATTGTATTGAAATGCATGCACACATAGCTGGGACTGGCTTCTCTTGGGTTTATGCCCTCCTTTCCTAGACAGTTCACTCTCTGTGCTGCAGAGCTGACCATTTCTTTTTATAGTTACATTGCCAATAAAAATACGGTGAGTTAGGCAGCGTGATTTCAAGGGAGATTGGCTCTGGCTGAAAGCGTGGTCATCTTTGGGACTCCATCCATCCCATCTTCACAGCTCCCTGAATGTCAGGTAGAACCTGTGGGTGGATAATGCTATGGCAGAGGGGAAACTGGACTCTAGAAAGCCCCAGAACATAGATGCAGAGAAGAGGCAATCTCAAGATCACCATTGTGTATGTGACCCCAGCTCCTATAAGCAAAGAACTTATATAAATACACATATTTACATAAAGTCTATATTTTGAAAGACATACTGAATTTTACTGCTTTTATTTAATTTATTTAATTTATTTAATTTACTTTAACTAAATAATTTCATTTTTAAATTTTACAGAGATCTATAGTTGCCATGCAGAAAATTTCCAACATAACTAACAGAAATGTAATGCCCACTGTAGACTATGTCAATGGATATGCCACAGTTTCTGACCTCAATGTTGGCTATGGACTCCATTAAATAGCAAAACAGTCAGACATACAGTGGGTTCTTTACTAAAATCACATACTAACCCCCCAAGTGTGGTGTTTCTTTCCCATATCAAACTATCTACAATGAGAATCTTCACTAAGGAGAACTTCCTTTGAGGGGTTTGAAGGTATTAACATGACGCTACTCTCCAAAATAAAGTGGAAGAGGCGTCTCAGGAGACAGCGAACATTTGTTTACACTGCTAGAGAATCTTCAGCTTTTGAATAGTTGAAGTAATAATAGCTAAGTCTCAGAGTAAACTATGCAAAGGAAAATAAATTGTGGGGGAGGAGACAAAAATGTTGAAAACATAGGCTCACGGGGATGGTTCAGTAGGTAAAGGCACTTTTAAAGGTACTTGTACAAGCCTTATGATCTGAGTTTGAACCTGTGAGCCCATGGTGAAAGAAGAGATTCAAGCCCTGGAAGTTGTCCTCTGACCTCCACGTGAGCGTCTTGACATAAGCAAAAGGTACTGCTAAGTAATTTTTTTAAGTTGAAGTTAAAAACAGAAAGTCATAAGAAAGGTCTACAAGCAACTTGCCAGAAATCACTGCACGCTAGCACAATGGTTTGTGGTTTTGTTTATGAAACGGGGTTTTGCTGTGTAGCCTGGGCTGGCCTCAAACTTATGATCCTCCCTGCTTAGCCTCCTGAGTGTTAGGATTACAAATTCCAGGGCACCTTGTCCTGTCATTATGTCTCCATTAAATCTGAGATGGAGTCTTCTACATGAGTAAAGTCTTCGGTACACCTATATTCACTGCAATGCAATGCTGTCCAGAGCCAGGGCTCCCAAGAGATACTTTTGTTATCTTTTGAATTGCAAGAGGGGAAAAAGGAAAAGGATGCCCCCAAAAGAAACAAAAACCCTTCCAACCATAAAGAGGAAGGACAGACTGATGAGAAGACAGGTAGACATCTCAGTTACAAACAGGAAATGTCTAAAATAATAAATGAATACTTGAATGGCAAAACACAGGCCATACAGGACATCTTTGGTTATTTTTTTGTCTCTGTGAAGCCCCATAACACTCGTTTGGAAGAGCATTTCCTATTATGTGACAGAAACGTGACAATGCAGTGACATGGGACATACAAGGCATTATTATTTGCACCCACTAAAATAACCCTGGGCCATTCATCACCGGAGGCCTGAGTACCCTCTGCACAGATAACATTTCGGGACACAGAGTTCTCCGAGTTTCCTGACTTAGCCACACTCCCAACTTTCTGATCCTTCTACCCTTGATACTGGCCAGGTTGTGACATGTCAGAGCACCGAGGATGTCGGAGGTAGGAAATGTCTAAGGATTTCAGTTCCCATGCATGGGCAGGGGAGAAAGAAGCAAGGCCAGACTAGTAACTGGACATGAAGTGACTGACAAACACCAGCCCACACAATGACTCAGCAGGCTATGCGATGCACCCAGTTGGTCCAGCGGACTTAGGAAAGCCACCGGTGCTGCCTACCAGATGGGCAGCAGAGAAGATGGTGCAAGGCAAATCCAACTCTGCTCAGAAGGTACAGGGTGAACGGCAGAGATGAAACTGCCATAGCTTCTGGTTGGCTGTTCCCTTATCGGGTACCTGGCCATGTATAATGGAATGCAGACATCGTGTGCAGAGAGGCACATGCCTGTCTCTGTAGAATTGTGGGAAGTAATTGGTGTCAGGTGGATGACAGCCAGGCAGTCGGCTACCAGTATCTCGTTATATGCCAGGGAACACCACATAACAGGACAGCTGTATTGAGAAACAAGAGGGGGAATTCAGTGGGTGCTTAATTCCTCTTGCAACTGCCCCAGGAATGGTGAGATACAGACAGCAAGAAGGGTTAACACGGCATTGCTGGGTCCCACGTCCTATACCAAGAACGGCCTGCCGAAAGACAATTCTCTGAAGGAGTGCTTAGCTGGCCTCATGCCAAGTCTCCCTCAGAACTTCTTACTGTTCTTTCTGCAAACCCTCGCTGTAAAACGAATGGGTTATAGCAGATAAATTAAGTTAATCTTTCGTTTTGAGTACTAAAGCCTTGTCCTTGGCTGGAATCCCAAATACCAAGGTGTACTGGCTACATCGGAGAGGTGAAGGCACCCTCTCCTCCCTCAGCGGTGGCTCAGATCATAGCCTGGAGCTGACTGGAAGCTAACAGTGAACATAGCTGCTGGTATCCCTTTACGCACGTGCGTTCATCATTGAAAGTATGTATACAAGTTATGCTTCTCGGGGGAGGGAGGCATAAAGGGATTTGATATAAATAACTGGATCCTTAAAGCCCCCAATCCTGGCCCTGGAATTCATTGTTCTCAAGCCCAAGGCACTGGATGACTTGCTCTCCTTCACTGGCAGGGCTCGGCTGCCTGAGATCAGAGGTAAGGTGAACTTCTTCAAGGGTTTCCTTTGTGTCCACGACAGTCCAGGCATGGTGTTTGAGATTTTATTGTATTCCTCACTACTATCCTATGAAGAAACTATAATTCTCATGTCATTGTGTCACCCACAGGCGACCACATCAATTGAGTTGTTTGCTTTAGACCACCTCCCTCCCAAGTAATCAAATAAACAAGAGGACAGCTTCTGTTGCTTCCGATTCCATGATTGTTTGTCACCGAACCCACCAAAGACATTGAAACATTTCAATCCTGGGGAACAACTCACCTTCTTCATCTACTCAATCACATGATATATTGTAAAATTGAAATGAAATCCTGTTAAGTGTTTACAGATATGTCCCAATGGTCTGAGACAGCACATAACTTATGCTGGAGACTTCTAGACTCACGGATTGCAGTGGGCACTTTGAACACACAGTGTCCACACGCAAGGATGCAATGGTTGCTTTAAAGAATATACCCATAGTCCATAGCAATGCCATGAAGTCATCCTGAAACCTAACAACAACTTACATAGCTTTGTACATTATGTTAGATATCATTTGAAATCCAGAGACAGAACATGTAAGATGAGCAAAGTGTCTGTAGTACCTAAATACAAATATGACCACATGCCCCATGCACTCTGCCCTTTGAGTATGTTATCATCATCATAAGTCCCTGGAACGACCTCCCCGTTGACAAGGAGGAACAACTCTCTTTTCTTGTTTTGAAAGCCTGATTTAAATACTGCGTTGCATTTACCAGCTAGAAAGCTGACACCCCTCCCACATTAAGTGGCTGCCCAGTTTACTACTTATTCCTTGAGGTAGGAGATGGGGGCCCACTCCCAACAAAAACAGGCAAGACATTCTTTCAGAGCTAGCCGTTGTAGAGTTAGGAGCCACCCCCTGCCCCCGCTCCCCATAATAGCAGAGTGACTCACGTGCCCAGTCGCTCCTCGTGCTTTTTCCTGTCCTTTCCCCACACTTCAATGTCCAAAATGCCCATCCTGTCAGAGAAGTAGTGAAAGTCAAACTGTTCCTGCCATTGCGGGTTTGCACTCTTACACAGTGTCTAGAAAACATGCAGTTACAGGGTTTACTTTCTCAGCAGGTCGGTCATGGCTACAGCAGCTACACATTCACGTCATGTCTATGGGGTAAGAAGTCACCATGAGGGGGGGGGGGATCTCTTAACAAGATACCCGTAACATCTGGGATAAAAAGGGACCCTTGTGGACTCGGGATTTAGCAACACATGACTCTTCTTTTAACGGACTCCCAAATGTAGCAATTTCTCCAGCACATTAAAAAGAGCACCATAAGAGACTGTAAAAGCCCCACGAACATACAGTGACTATATACAAAGAGCCTGCGGGGGCTCATTCCTATAGAAGGTAGCATTTTAAACTGTTGGGTCAAATGCCAACAATGTTTGTGCTGGTGCGTATATCGGACCCAGCCTAAACATCAGAAAAACCAACACTTTGTGAGCTTGATTAACATCTTTTGAACATATTAAATAAGAACTCTATTATATCTGGCAGCACAGAGCTGTCTACTTCTAAGTCCAAAGATACTGAATTGCTATGCTTTGGCGAAGGGAAAACTAGACAATTCCACTTTACCATGTTTGAAAATTGACCAGTTATAGAAAATCAAACACATGCTCCTGCGTTCTCTAAGTGTCAACAAATTGCCTATGGGGTGGCTTTGCTGACTTTGCTGACAGGATCTTCATTTTTCTTCCTTTTATAGAGATTTGGTTTGTAATCAAGCATTTTGAGCACTGGTGTCTGAGTCGGGGCTCTAAACCCACAGATCAACCCTTAAGTCAGCACCAACTACCCCCACACAAGAAAAAGAAGGGCAGCTCATACCTCAGCTGTGATCATGTCATATAAACATATGTGGGCTGGGTTTTATACCTTGTTTTGTCATATTAGATCATAGAATTTAGATCCAAAGAAGAAAAACATGTCTTAGAAATGAAAATCTAATTCAGTGTTTCCCACAGTCACCTCCTACTGAATAGCTACTCATCATAGAGATAAATAAGCTTTCCAGAAACCCGTAGCCTGACCGTGAGTGGCTAAAGATTTCTCAGTGGAGGGAAGGGACCTTTCCGTCCTATTGGAAATGATCTGCTAGAAATGATTCTCTGTATATTTCAGGTCTTACTCTCGCTTTTCCATTCATTGTGCACACTTGTTCGCTGTGTGCCTTCCCTTCCCCTTTATGCTGGAAGGAAGGGTGTCTGATGATGTTGGATGTTTTGGCACTGAAATTCAGGCAGCACCCAACTTTTTGCCTTCCTGTGTCCTTTTCCAGGTTGTCTGTGTCTGTCTGACTGCTTCCTAGATGCCAGGAACCCCAGTGCACCTATCCTTGGATGCTTTTTCAAAACCTAGAATTGTTTTTTGTTTTGTTTTGCTTTTTTTTTTAAAGTGGCCTTTGACAAGTGGCATAACTTTCAACTGCCCTAGTCCCTTTAATTCATAAAACATGAAAAATATTTCTATCTGGTAGTCATAAAAGAGTTATGTAAAGATGGAGACTAATTAATTTCTATGGTTTAAAAAGCATTGTTTTTTAATTCAATTCATGCCAAATTACTAAGATTCAGAACTATATGCCATTTGGATTGGCAGAATCAGACAACTCATTTTTAAAGCACTGTTATTTTTTAGTACTACTTTATGTGATTTATTTTCTAGGGGGGAAAAAACAGAAACAACAAATATCTAGTTTTGGTGCTAAGACTAACAAGGTAACAAACATACAATTTTGCAACTATTTTTACTTATCTCCAACGTTTTAATGTTATCAAGTAGTTTGTTGCTTTATTTTAGAATAACGAAGACAACTCAACTACCCTTTACCTACAGACTTTGAAGCCCACATTGAGTATTCTCAAGCTCATGCATCCAGAACTATGATTTAATAAGCTTTCTTTACCTCTGAAGTACATGAAGATAAATTATTTACCTCTGAAATACTCTGTAAATAAATGAGACTAGGCGATACCTATATCAGTTTAATTAATCTATACAATTGTTTTGTTTTCGGGGATGCTGCCTAACATGGCTGGGGAGAGGCTAAAAATAAGTTGGCTCCACTCTTGAGAAGTATCAAGTGGGAAAACTTTTATCTTTATCGCTCGGAAAGATAATATCCTCCTTGTCTCGTTAACAGAACTTACCTTGCTTTTGTATCTCTGGTCTCCCAGTTTTAACTGGACAAACATCTCTGTCATATTCCCTCCTGAAACATTCTTTCCTTCCAACAGTGTTATACTTATAATTCCATTCCAGAGTTGGTTTTTCCTCAGGGACTCTGAGAGCCGGAGGTTGCGGATCAAAGAGGACTAAAAATAAATAAATAAACAAAACAGCTTGTAAACAGACTGATTGCTCTTGAAAGTGAGTCTGGCAGTCATGGGAATCGCAGCCCTCCCTGTTTTACCCTGAAGTTACTCCTGCCTTGGAGAAAAACCTGGATATACCTTGGTTTTGCAAATCCATGCTCCTAGTTCTGTGACTTGCTTCTAATTAAGCAAAAGATAGGTGCAAACAACATGTGGATTTAGCCCTTCATCAGTATGTCTCTCTAAAATATTTCAGGAAAAAAACATTTATTTTTATAAAACCAAAATGCCATAATTATACTCAACCAAATGAACCACCATCCCGTTAGCATTGTTTAGCCCCTGTGAGGCTTTCATTGCACTGACCTCTCAGTAGGTCTCTTCCTACTTAGCTGCTTGAGCTGAGAGTCCCACCTGATTGATATGCTCCACGTAGATGGCAGAGCTCATTTCCAAACTCTGCTTGATTAGTGAATTGAAACAAGTATATACTTTTTCTTTAGAGGAAGAACCACTAGACAGAAGAATGTCAATGGAATCGAGCATCAAAACAAAGGAATGCACGGCTAACTCTGTGTAGGCATTCCCGTCATCTGCTTACTATGTCTTTGTCGTCATTTAGACACCAATTTGCTCAAACACCAGGCAGTCACAATTTGTACTAACAAGTAGTAAATTAGGTCTATAATAATAATAATAATAATAATAATAATAATAATAATAATATATCAGCTTACTCGATCCAACTATGTCACCCCACCATTCTCAAGACATGTATCCATGCCACTCTGGATTTTACTGAACATTGTATCATAACGGAAACAAAATTATTTTTAAGGAAAGATGTACTTCCAACTTCAACCATGATTATCATAAGGATTTTCTACACACACACACACAGACACACACAGACACACACACAACACACCACACAGACAAGCACACATATACACACATGACAGAAAAAGAGAGAGAGAAAGAAAGAAACTGATTTATAGATACTAATGCAGACTAGAACATGCAATTTGGAAAACAATTAAATAGGAGAGAAACTATTTTTCTAGTAAACAAAGATTATTTTTAACCCCCAATTGTCACTTGGTCTTCTTTACAATATATTCAATTTAAAAACATACAAAATAGTTTAAACTAAGGGACGTTGTTTTAAAAAAAAAATCACACCACAAAAGTAGCACGTATCACAGACGTACATCTGTGTGTGTCCACATCCACAGATGTACACACAAACACAGAATATGCAGCTACACATCTTACAGCTGATTGAGTTCACAGAATGAAATGTCTGCCGTTAAAGGCAAAAATGAGATTTTGATTCATAAGTCCAGCTGCGATTACTTCTTTTGCTGTCTTTTCTTTCTTAAAAGTTTGACTTCTACCCAACAATCTAAAGCATGACCTGTCCCATGGCCATGCTTCAAAGTTCCGACAGATATATTCCTCCCTCCACAGTGCAACTATTTCAAAATCCCTTTTATAAAACAGGGAGTAATGTCCGCAGAGGATCAAAGGGCATCCTACAGTCTGGCAATTGCCTAAGAAAAATGGCGGCATGTCCATGAAATATGCCCTAAAATAATTTTGCGGTGCAGCATGTCCTAATTTCAAATTGGATGTTTATCTTGGAAAGGCCTCTATCTAACTTGTCCATAAAGCAGCCCCACTTAGCTCTATGAGCTCTGTGAAAATGGAATCCAAAGCTGGTTATTAAGGGGGCTGGAGATGGGTTCCATATGGCAGAACAGCATGGGAGGGCAAGGCTGGGGCCTGCACCAGGCGTGCTTTGGCTGAAGCTCCTGATCTATCCATGGACACTCGTTGCATTACACCATAACATCTGGATTATGGCTTGTAATGTCCCTGGGAAATATCCTCTTTCCATCAAAGCCTTTATCTATCTCAGTTGGACTTTGAACATTTTCGTATTTAACACAGTCGTGTTTGATCTGATAGACTTGCTCGTCCACTGGCCAAGTTTTCTTTTCTTTTTTTTCTTTTTTCCTCACCCCTCCCTTCTAAATGCAGGGTGGGAGAAGAGAATTATTTATTGCAGCGTTCACAGATAAGAAAGTTAGACTTTTATTCTACTTATTTGACCTCAGAAAACATTTCACTTGCATGTCCCACACTCTGCGTACTTGCGCGTGACCTAAAGACATTCTTCAGACTTTCCTTCCCAAAGAGAAGAGACAGGACATGACAGAAGCAGGCATCCTGTATGTACTCCACAGCACAGCCAGGTTAGCAGAACCTATTTTGTTCTTCAAACATTCCCTCCCCCCCCCCCCAATAAATCGGTTCATCTGCACTTACTCGGTTAGCTGAATAGCTCAGGTTTTCATGTCTCTGTCCCTGCCTTTAAGGGGGAATTTGTCATCTTAATGCAGCCTGGAATCCGATAGGAAAGGAGGAAATGACCCATCAAAGGGGAAGCCCACCCCACCTGAGCTGAAACAAACACCAGCTGATAGAGTGAAGTTTCTGGGTCCTGACCCTAATTCCTCCACAGACAGGAGGGATAAAATATAGTGCATCAGGGTTGTGCTATTTCCCTCCTTCCTCCCCAAGGATCAGAACCTTTTAGTATTTCTATGTGATCCATTCATCTCTCCATGTCTGGCCCCACTCCCTGTGATCCACGTTCATTCTTCTTAGCAAGAAAAAAGGGATGCCCATTGAAAGTGCAGACATCAATTATTAGTAGAAAAATAAAAAACAAGGTGTGATACTCAGCTTATTAAGCATGCTTGTTTCCATGCAAATGGAGCAACCCCCAAAGATTTCTTTACTTCTTAAGTCATGATAAGCCCACACCCAGAGTTCTGTGGTAAGCAAAGGAACTTCTGCTCACTTCAAGTCGATGCCAAGATTCGCTCTAGAACCTCAAAAAGTTCTCATCCAGGAATGGATTCTCAAAGTGAATGTGTCTATTCGGGGTTTATAGAGTGGATTGCAGTTTGGTGGCATTAATTGATGAGGGGAACACAAGGTCAAGGTAGAACATGGAGTTAAGAGCGAAGAGGATCGTCTTTGGCCATCAGCAGCAAGCCAATATTCAACTGTTTCCCGCAAGTTCCAGAGTGGAACGTGCTCTGGGACATCAGAGAAATAGACGAAAGGAAAGGGAAGGAAAAGGAAGAAAAAAATGAGGAGCTGGGGAGATGGGTCAGTGGTTAGAAGTACTTGTTTCACAAGCATAGGGGCGCAAGTTCAGATCCTCAGCACGGCGCCCACATTATAAAAAAAAAAAAAAAAAAAAAAAAAAACGGGCAGGGTCATGGGTATCCAAAATGATGGCAGTAAATGGTGGAGACAGGAAAACGGCTAGGGCTAAACCGCCAGCTGATTTAGGGCAAAGGATTAGTTTTAGGCTCAGTGAGACAATGTCTCAAGGGAATAAGGCAAAGAACGATAAAGCACGACAGTCAAAAGGTTTCCACAGACCTCCACACAGGCACACACGCCCAACTCACACACACACACACACACACACACACACACACACACACACACTCAGATGCCACACACATAAATACCACATGTACACAATAAACAAATAAACAAACAAATAAATAGATAAATATAATAGAGTAATAAGAAAAAGCAGAGGCAAGTATGGTTTTTTTTTTTAGTTTTTACTATTTTTTTAAATCTTTTCAGTCATGGCGATGTAAGAATCTTGTGTCGCTGGCGATCCTATTCTTGACCTATTCTTTACATTCCTAAGGTCTCTCTGACAACACAGGGAGCCAACAAGAGCAAACGCTTGAGAAGAAACAATCAGCCACCTCTGTAAGGAAAACGACTAGCAAAGCAGGCCCCAGCCCTGGTAACTGTTGCTTTGCAGAGGCAAGGGAAAGCACTCGGTCTGTAAAAGGCCTCGCTGAAATATTCAAGTGTTCTCAACATGTAGAACTACTGCTTCCTGTCAGCAGCTTTACAGCGCAATGGGACTAGATCCATGCATGCAGGGGACCAGCTCCCCGAACAGGTCCTCGTCTGCAGCTCCTTACATCGTCTGAAGAGGGTCCTGGGTCCTCATATAAAGACACAAAGGAAACAGTCTGCATTTCCCACACATGTGTACGCATGGAGGTTGAGATCTGTATTTGTAGATGCAAATATTAACACTGAGTGTATAACGTTATAGAAGAGATGTATTCATTTCGTGTTCTTAGTTATAAGAAAATATCATTGCTCATGTTTTCTACTGGAAACTAAAAGCTAAATTAAGAAAAGATTTAATGAACAGGCAAGGTCTCTAAGTGCTCAACGACTCTAAATTTGGGACAAGGAATATACATTTCCTATTATGACCAGGGGGAAAAAAAAAGATGAAGATCACATGATCCATGAAGTTATTCCTTTGCCCTGGCCTCCAGGGAACTCAAACATTGTGCAGCGCTAGTTATAATCTAGTATTTAATTTTTATGTCAACTGCCTTAGACTGCCAGTCTGTTCTGTTTCCCTCCTTCTTGCCTTCATTTAAAATATAGCGAATGCTCCCGAATTCTGGACCTAAAATAAAGGATGTGTTGCTGGCCTCACTCTTAGATGTCTGAAAGCGCAGGGCTGGTGCTGGATGCCAAGCATCTCGTTTCACCCCTGACATCTCCTTGCAGCATCTCAAGCCCAGCCCTGCTCCTATCTTCCAAGAGATAGCAGGTAGAGCCACTCGCCATGTCACGTACCCTTCCTGACATCTCTGCTTTGAACTTCCATTGTCTCCAGAAGCCTACCACATTTTTTAGCTCATGTCAATGGCTCTCAGACTGGAGCGCGCTTTGTGGCTACCTGGAGGGCTAGTTAAGACAGCCGGGACTAGTTAGCAGAGATGTTGATTCAAGAAGTTAAAACAAATGGGAACAGAGAAGTTGCATTTAAAGTGGGCATGGCAGTGCAAACCCATAATCTTAGTCCTTGTGGCGCCGTGGGGGGAGACTGATGTAGGAGGAGCAGTATAATTTTAAGGCTAATTTCATCTGTATAATGGGTTTTAGATTGGTCACAGCTACATCATGAAAACTTGTCTCAAAAACTTACAAAGAATGCTTTAAAAAAATAGACTTTTAAAATAATTGTAACAAATCCCAGCTGTGACTGGTTCATGGGTTACACTGAGGAGCCATATGGTATAATCTCTGGCTCCTATAGGTACTCCTCATCTTCTTCTTTTCCTCTTCCTCTTCTACTCCTCCTCATCCTTATCCTCATCCTCTTCTTCTTTTCTTTTTAAACATAATTCTTTGTTGATTCTTCGGAAATTTCACATCATACACCCCAATCCTGCTCACCTCCCAGTCCACCCATATCTGCTTCTCAAACCTGCAGTATGCCCCCCGATTAATTAAAAGCAAAACAACAAAAAAGAAGAAAAATCCACTTCACTCCTCCATCTTTCCAACACTTCTTCATTCATCCTAGTGGCATTGGGAACTGTGGGGCGTCACACAGTACACCCGTTTGTCCAGTTAGCCCCACCCACAAAATGTTCATTGCAATGAGTTGTTGGTCTGGCTTAAGGCCTCTGGTTTCTGCTACGCCAAAAATACTGGGCGGGGCCCTCATCAAGGCTCCTCTCGGATATTCTGTTGCTGCCCTGAGTCGTGGAGATTCTGAAGCTATTGTTCTGCACGTCCCATCCCTTATGCACTTCAGCATGTTCAAGACGGGGTAGCTGTTAGCATGGGCCAACCCAAAGCCCAGGATGTAGGTCTGGGTGGTAGTTGAGTTGGTTGGTGCCAGCCATGGAACCACCCCCTCAGGTAAGCAACAGAGTCAGCTCCCCTAGGTTCATGCCATCAGGGCCAACTCTTCCACGCCTGGGCTACAAGGAGGCACAGACAGATGGGTCTGAGTCAATGTCCATGGCTGTTGATACCACTGAAGGTCATGGTGGTGCCAGGGGTCTGGGCCGCCATCTGGGGCCATGTAGGTGTCCAAGGGCTGCTCTAATGCAGAGGCCTTGCCGACCTGAGTGGGCTGTCCTGCCACCTGGGACAATGGTGATATCTGAGCCCATGCTGCTCCATGGGACCATGTGTGAGTTCATGGTCCTAGCACAGTCAGGATCTGTGACATCTGTGACCTGTGGTATCATCAACACCCACATGGATGCCCAGGATCTAGACCACATCCTATGGCAATGCTGGTGTCTGGGGGCCATGCTGTCACTAGGACCAGAGTGTTATCTGGGCCAGGGCTGCTGCCCAGGGCCATGACTGAGTCCATGGCCCTATAGCAGCCAAGGTCTGTGTTGACAGCTATGGTTACTGATATCATAGAAGGCAATGCTGATGCCAGGAGTGTGGGCCACCACCTGTGGACATGTTGGTGTCTGAGAGCTTTGCTAAGATGGAGGCCATGTCAATCCTAGTGGCCTGTACAGCCACACGTAGCTGGGTCCAAGCTTCTGCCATAGAACATGTCTGGGTCCATGGCCCAACAACAACCAGGATCTAGGCTACCGTAGCTCACATTGCCATGGGGAGGGAGGTGGTTGTAGGAACCACGCATGTTGAAATCCAAGGGCTGCACTGAGCCAGCGCTGTCCTTCACTGGCCCTGGAACAGTTGACCCTGTATCTCACTAGTCACTATAGCAGGAGAGCCAGCACCCCCACCCCAAGGGAGAGTTGGCTCCAGCACTCAGGAGAACACTTCTTCTTCCAACAGGGATTCCCTCAGACTACTCCTAGGCTCACACACCAATAGGCATGGGAATTCACAAAGAGAAGCGTGTACAGGGAGACGTGTTCATCCAGAGAACGGATAGCAAGACATTCACTTGGGTAGAAATGGTAGTAAGCTCCTTCTTCACACTAGCTGCAAACTGACAAAGCAATCATCAAACTCATTCCTCTTCCTGGGTGAGGTTTAGCCACAGAACAGCTCATTAATGACAGACAGACAGACAGACAGACAGACAGGCAGGCAGGCAGGCAGACAGGCAGACAGGCAGACAGGCAGACAGGCAGACAGGCAGACAGGTAGACAGGCAGACAGGAAGCCCTTTCAAATTCTTTCACTCTCCTCCCTCAGTCCAAGTTCTTCTACATCAAACGAGCTTGGTGCCAATTTCCCTCTCCGGGCCAAGCCCGCTGGAGGACAGACGATTAGGGGATCTAGAAAGTGTGGCCTGCAGAGGTCAGCCTCCACAGTGACAGACAGAAACTGCCAGGACAGAGTATAAAGCCAAACAGGCCCAAGTTGGCACTACTAGTCACATGATTTCATAACAGACAATAAAAATGCTGCACTAGTGTAGGGCCTCGCTTATCTTAGAGAGCCAACATATTAATGCAGGAATCAGAAGGTCACTATACCCCTGGGAGGGGGTATAGTCATGCCAATAAAAATACATGCAGGGCACAGAAAATCCAAAGCTAAAGGAACGTGTATTCAGACAGCTTTACAAACCAAATGAAGAAAGCCCCCTAACTCTGTGTGTGTATGTGTGTGTGTGTGTGTGTGTGTGTGTGTGCGTGAGTGTTGTGTTCACAAGAATGTGCATGCTTGAGAGGGAGGGAGGGAGGAAGAGAGGGAGGGAGGGAGGGAGGGAGGGAGGGAGGGAGGGGGGAGGGAGGGACGGAGGGAGGGAAGGAGAATAATAGAGCTACAAGGTGTCTAGGTACTGTCACAGATATGTTACCTCCACTTCTGCCCATTTTTCCATCCCTCCTTGCGTTAAACTGTTTGGCGGTTGTAACTGCTATGAGTGTTTATGTGTAGAGCTGCAGCAGGCATCACAACACACCAAAGTGAGGCTGGGAGCAGCCCTGGCCACACTGGGTACCACACAGCAACAGTGGGAGAAACGTAGATGCTAATCCATGGTCTATTACATCAAACCTCAAATGCTCCGTCAGATGCTCATTTGAAAAGATTTTCTGGGAGGAAACTAAGCCTATCTTAAATGTCATCCTTATCTATCCATCACACTGAAATCTAGGGCAAAATTTCAGAGACATATTTTTAAAATGAGCCACAAAGATACCCTTATTCAGGGACATTTCTGGTAACACAAAAGTGAAGTTACAGAGAAAAAGAAGCAAGTCTTTAAATGAAGTTATATGAGTCAGGTTGAGACAAAAATCCCTGTTGTGCCATAGGTAGCCCAGAAACACTGTTTTCTATATGCATAGCTGAGTATTCTTTCTATCAGGCATTTCCTAACATTAAGTCTAATATGAAAGTCGTTAAAAAGAAGTTTATACAGGGTGGAGAAATGGCTCAGTAGTTAAGTGCATTGGCTGTTCTTCCAGAGCAGTAGGCCTCAACCTTCCTAATGCTGGGACCCTCTAATGTACTTCCTCACATTGCAACCATAAATCTATGTCACTGCTGCTTCATAACTGTAATTTTACTGCTGTTATGAATTACAGTGTAAGTATCTTATATACTGGAGATCTGATATGTGGCCCCTGTGAAAGGATCATGTGGCCCCCAAAGTGGTTGCAACCTGACCCACAGGTGAGGAACCACTCTTCTAGAGGCTGCAAGGTCAATACCCAGCACCTGCGTGGCAGCTCACAACCATCTGTACCTCAATTTCAGGGGGCCCAGCTTCCTCCCCTGGCCTCCTGCAGAACCAGACACGCATGGGATGTACAGATAGAAATGCAGCAAACATTCACACAGACTAAATAGCAAAATGCCATTTTAAATGAAAGAAATTTGTGGTTTAAAGGCATCAAAAGATAGATAGATGATCAGAGACTTGTATCCATGTTTATACAGAATTAATATCAGTGGGTGTATAATTCCCCAGCGACTCTATATCACGAGCCAGATAACAAGCTGTCTCACTTCTGCCTTATACTGCATACTTTCAGATGCAAGGGAAGCAGCATCCCCATTAGGTGCTCACCAATGTATAATCTCCATGCCAGGTCTCACGTATCTATAGGGTTCATCAAGCTTTACTTGTCTGGAATTTTACTAAACATATGCAGTGGCTTTGGGCATTTACGACATTCCTGAGCCCGGCACACACTGAAGTCAAAATTCCAGAAAGAGAAAAATAAAAGTGACGGCTCAGACTCAACACATAACTCTATAGTATATATATATATATAAATACTGCCCTCCGGATCCTCTGTCCCCTTCATAATTTTGATATCTTTATCCAAGCCTTCGGCGGTTTTCCTACCCCTCTTCGTTCCTTTGGCCATTGTTCCATAACCTCTCCTGTCCTCCCTAGACTCCGATATTCCCCAGGCTCACAATTTCTGCTTCTCGCCTTTATGTTCCCCCACAAACTGCTCGTGCTCTTCCACAGACTGAAGCTCCCTAACTAAAGATGGTTATTGATGTACAGTCCCGGTGTTTTAGTGCAGCAGCCGAATCAATAAAGGAGAAAATACTGCATTGTCAGGCTCCACCAAGGCATTCTGGGAAACTTTACGGCTTTGGGTGGTTACAGCAACTCTTAATACGGAGAGAGAGAGAGAGAGAGCTGGACGCCCTTCTGTGGTGAGAAATGATGTTCTCCTACCCTCTAGTGACTATAAAGGAATAAGGCAAAGGTGGAGAATGCCTGAGATTGCAGCCCACTGGTCTGTATCTTGCCTTCTCCCTCATCTGTTTCTGAACACAGACCAGAGTGCAAGAAACCCAGGGAGATGGGAGGATGACCCGTGACCTTCCATGATTCTGTTTACATGCTCAAAATGCAGATACACTTTAGTTAGTTCGGATACAGTATAGTCAGCGTGTGGCATCAGAACATTGGCTCCTGTGGATTTCTAAATGCAAGATAGTCTTAGTCTCTCTCTCTCTCTCTCTCTCTCTCTCTCTCTCTCCCTCTCTCTCTCTCTCTCTCTCTCTCTTCTTCCCTACCTCCCTCTCTCCTCTCTCTTCTCTTTTTCACAGAAATATTAAGAATTCTTGTTAGTAATACAGACTCCATATTGTTTAGGAAAGTAGTCAACTGAGGTATTGTACAGTAAAATTTTAGAAAGTGTATGTGTGTGTGCGCGTGCGTGCACACACACACTCATGCATATACACGTGATTGCCTACACAACCTCTTTCTACAACAAGCATGGATCAGGCCCCAAATTCAGAAATCAAATTAGACTAAGAGCCTGAAGTACCATATCATTTAACCAGAATGTTCTCTCTTGATAAAGCAGTAAGAACTGATAACTTGGGTTAAAAAATACTTTGGAGGGGGTTACTTCTAGAATGATCCTCACGTTTAGTTACCTAATTTATAATTTTCTAATTTACTAACTTAATAAATGATTAAATTCCAAATGTTTTCATTAGTATTCCCACTTGTATAAACTGTGAAATATCATACTATTGCTTAGATATATTAATGTTGCAAAACCCACTAGTACCTTGTGAAGATATGTTTAAAATATTACCACTATCCACTGAGAAATACTTTTGTCCCAGGAGATATGGGGGAGAGAGAGAATGGTTGCCACATACTCTTCTGTTCTTCACGCTGCCCCTGAAGGACTCAACGCTAGCTTCTCATGGCAAATAACCCCCTGGAGGGACAGTGTCTAACCATGCCACAATCTAAGTGTTCCAAGCTTAATGAAGTGTAAAATCCTAACATGACTGGTACATATAAAATGTCATTACCCAAACAAGTGCGACGTCCAACATCTGGCCATGCCCTCACTTAATGAAACTCTAAAGAAAGGCCCTTTCATTTTATTTATTAAAATAAGAGGTACAGAATGCTTACACAAATCATGTCTGAATGATACTAATTTTACACATGTAGGCATATATATGTGTATATATATATATATATATGAATGCATTTGTGGAAATATATAGTTTTATTCACATGATATACAGATTAAAAAAACAAACAAGGAAATTTACCTTGCTGGCACTTAACCGCTTCCGATTTGACCAGCGCTTCATTGTAGAGGGAAGATATTAAAATGAAACAGAAAAACAGTGGGTTATTTATAATACAATTAAACTCTTTTACATTACATATGTTGCATATTATACTCAGGTTATTAACTCCCAAATCTGGAAGTTACCCTCCCGTGAAAAGCTCATGTAAACAAGAAAACAAAGAGAGGCAAATCATGCTCTGGCGGATGCACACTTCCTTTTCTCGGAGGCTTCAGAGCGTATCAGCACTGGCAGACAATATCATCCTATCTCGATAGCATTTTTGAATTAAATTAAATAGTATCATTTCATCTCCAAAAAGGAGGGTCAGGTTTTTCGTACTTGCACTTACAATGTTTAGGTGCCGTTGCAAAAATGTTTATAAAATTTTAACTCTGTTTGGGTCATTATAGCTTTTGTCAACAGAAAACAAAATTCTGTTTATTTTCATAGGTTAAAATTGGAAAGCCCAAATAATAGAAAACAATGCGGAACTTATGCCATTTGGAAATTTGCTACTTTGAAAGCTAATTAAAAAGATACTAAACACTTTAGGATCACCCTTGCCTAAGTAAATTCATTTAGTTGATCCAGCAAATGTGTGAAGCAACAAAGTTTTATTTTTTTAAGTATTTATTTATTATGTATACAATATTTTGTCTGTGTGTATGCCTGAAGGCCAGAAGAGGGCACCAGACCTCATTACCTCCTGTGGTTGCTGGGAATTGAACTCAGGACCTTTGGAAGAGCAGGCAATGCTCTTAACCACTGAGCCATCTCTCCAGCCAGCCCAGCAACAAAGTTTTGAAGGCCAACACTTTTCATCCTATTCCTTTCTGACCCTTCTATTGCCATGCAAAGGCTGCTCAGTTTCATCTAGGGTTGAAATTTTCTTTCATCAAAATCCATCTTTTCTCTCAAGTTGGTACCCAGTACCACAATGCTCTGCTCTGGCTGGCTCACCAGCTAACTGCTTGATAAAACATGCTTACGTTCAGGATACTGTAATTAAATTACAAAATATAATCAAGCAGACCACATTTACTATCATGCTCAAGGAACAGAAAAATGCAGGTAAGTGACATGTCTACTTTGCAAATATGTCTCCTCCATCGGTAAAAAACCTGAACAACAATCGTCAAGAGGAGTCCATTCGCATTCCGCTAGCTAGCCATTAGGACAGGACAGAAAGAACTTAAAAGTCCTCATTAATACTTGTCCTGGGGAAATGGTGCGGGCATCATTATGCAACTGATGCTGTTGCAGGTGCTACAGGCGTTTGCACAATAAAAATACCAAGTATTCTCACTTAATCAAATCACAGAAACTAATGACAGCCTGATAGAGACATGAAGCTATTGAGTCATATTTATGTATAAAGACTCGATTTTTCTTGTAGCCATCACAAAATATAAAACCAGATTAGGATACTAGCATGCTATCAGCTTTATTTTCCATAAACTGAATATTTCTACCATGCCTGGCACCGGAGTTCGTCATGTTAATCTCCATGATGCTATAGAAACGGGTACCCTCGTTCTTATCTCCTTAGGGAGCTTAACTAACCCTGTGGATTTGCCTGAGTCATGGGGGATCTAGAAGTCAAACACAGACAGCTTGAGAATAAGGCTGCAGTTTTATTCATGATCCTCTTCCTCTTTAAAAAGAAAAAGTACCATTAACTGGGACTTTCAATCAGGGCGATGTACCCCACTCAGACGTACAACACAGAGGAGGGCTGAAGATTTTTTTTTTTTTTTTGGTCACTTTGGTTCTACAGCAACAAAATATGCCTCACTGATGGCAAGAAAAATGGGTGTAAAGCTGAGAATCCAAAGTAGAACTCCTCCACAGTTTACACATAAGCGTCTATGCATTACCAAGCATTCTAATAACATAGATCTGCTGCCCTCTAGGTTCAGGCACTTGTTAATTCCCCTTAAAAACCCAACATGAATATGCTTCTTAATATCCACTTAAGCTTAATAAAAAGGACATCTTTTCTTCTTCTTCTTCTTCTAACTAGTATTCTCAAAAGGACCACGATAGTCCTGTAAGTGGAAGGTTATCTAAAATGGCTATCCATGGCTCAGAACAAGCCACTCATCCCTTCCTGACCCTTCGGTTATGCTTAGATCGAGAATGTAAAGAGAAAAAGGGAAATTACAAAGCAAAGTAAATGAGATAGACAGGTTTCCCTGTGACGTTGCCTTCGTATTATGTAAAATGAACTCCACACTCGGCTTCTGCTTGGCAATGCCTTAGGAGCACTCACCACTAAGCAGAGCTGCTGACGACCTCCACAGAGGAGGTGGTGAGTGGTGCCCAAGCCCTAAGAGGGGCCAGGCTAAGTTAGATGAAGACGTGGTTATCTCGGTACTGTGAAAAGTCACGCTTTGAGATTTATCACAAGGGCAATGCCAAGCTGCTTCTTGCAGTATGTGCCCTGCATTTTGAGCTAAATTGAAATCAAATGGCCAGTCCTTTAACATTCCTAACGTGATGGTATTGAGGTACGGCTGAGGTGCAGTAAGGCTGCTGAGCATAGTCCAGTGTGCTGTGTAACAGTTCAAAGGGTACAGCCACTCTCATGGGCGACATCAACTTTACAAAAGCTCCCAAGGAAAGTTTTAGAACACGTGGGCTGTCCAGTGTTCTGTCGTGGGCACCTGGTTCAAATACCTACTTACATTGCCTGGTACTTTAGCCTAGCACACACCACAAGTCGCCCACCACCTACTGTCCACTTGAGCAGAGAATCCAGGGGCACAGGTTCTGAAGAACAATGAGAAGCTAACAATGAGGGTAAAGAAAAGCCCTGGACTGAGGGTGACAGAGAAGACAATGCTTGTCCTCATCACTGTTACCGTTTCCTTGAGGTCCCAAGTGTGAACAGTGCTACCTTAAGAGTAAGGAGAGTTTCATCCTGTTATTTTTACGTAAATCAACTTAAGGACTTCACATGTTAAAAAGCAAATGTTTACCTTGATACTCTTTTTTTTTTTTTTTTTTTTTTTTGGTTTTTCGAGACAGGGTTTCCCTGTAGTTTCTAGAGCCTGTCCTGGAACTAGCTCTTGTAGACCAGGCTGGCCTCGAACTCAGAGATCCGCCTGCCTCTGCCTCCCGAGTGCTGGGATTAAAGGCGTGCGCCACCACCGCCCGGCCTTGATACTCTTGACAACTGAAAGCTTCATACTGCACTTTTCCTCTTCCTTGTACTAGCTAGCTTCTAGAAAATTAGCTATGGTCTTCATTATTAAATTAATTACAACAGAAAAATTAAGCAGCAGCTAAAATGAAGACTATTTACGTCAACTTAGAAAGAATTATTAAAAGCCTAATTTCTCAACAGGCTTCAGATTTTCATATTGGATTCCATGCGGGTTCAAATGTACCATGTCTCTTCTTCCTCCAGTAACTTCTTTAGTTGGCTTTCAAAATATCTTTCAGTAAACTGTAATCAAATGCATTGTGTTCATATTTTAATTATTGGAATTATGATGTGCAATCCATGAATATGAAAATGAGATTATGATTTCCATCAGCGTGTTTACTTGCTAGGGCAGACTTTCTATCTTATCGCAACCAACTCGAACGCTTCACTGACGGTGCAGCCATCGCCACGATATAGTGTGTTAATGAGAAATTTCCATGTGATAGAATACGGAACGTTCGGATTTGCATTTTTCGCAAAAGCACACCCAGTGGAAAAGTTAGCAGCTAAAAGCCACGGCCAGTAAAGAAGGCGAAGGACTCGACATATTGCAAGAGGACACTTCATCTCTTCATAATTCATGACGCAATCATTAAATCCTGGGACCTGCTTGCGTAGCTGAATATATGAATGTCACCCAGAATCTAAAACTTACTAAACGGAGTTCTGATACTTAAGGAAACTATATTTCAAATGGTTTCTCCAGGCAAAATACATACAGTATAATAACAATCCTGGCCATATCTTAGCCAATTAAGTTCTTATTCCCTGGGCTGTCTGGTCAGTGGTCCATGAGAAAGAATGTAGATAACAACATACTGATACTTGATGCGATTGCTTTACTTTTCCCCTTGATGCACAGTGGGCAGGCATCCTGTCTGCTGGTCAGCTATCAGAGAACTACCACAAAGGAGAGGTTAACCGGAAGGGTTCACACTTACGTGCCTCTTAAAATCGCCCTGTTTTACAATTAGGTTCAGATTTAACACAATCACTCCCATGTCATCTTCTAAACTGTTCGGATCTTCCAGTTTTAAAACATGTTCAGTAGTCCTGCGAGCAAAAACACAACACGTGATATTAACATTAATTGGCAACATTGCAGGCCTGATAACACATCAGACGCTTATCGTAAAGAGTCTGCTATCTTTGCATAAAGATTAGACACAGGGCAGGGTGGGAGAATACGGAACCACACTTAACAAAAATAAATTTTCAAGGGGAGAGGGAAACTCTGACGTTGTCAAATTCAACATTGCTTGACGGATCTCCCTGCACTATCACCAAAATAAAGTGCAAAAACTCGCCGTAAGTTAAATTATGGGCCTCAATATTTTTAAAAACTGAAATAAGCACCGTTAAATATGAACATGGGCTTCTCTGCAATTCACTGATAATGATTCAAGGTAAAAACATGATACCTGTTAAGTTCAAGGTCCCTGAGAACGACAAAGGCAGAACCCATGAAGTCAGACGTGGTTAAGTCTCGATCGTACACCTAGAAGAAAGGGAGGGCATTAGCACCCAGGGCCATTCACAGCGGCTGGCTTTATCAAACGACTCACACATAGAACAGGCTGGGGACTGGCAAATACATCTTTCCATCCTTACAACAATGCACAGTGAAGAAAAATATAGTCCAACAAACCCATACGGACAAATACCTTGCCTATTTTACCAGCCATGTTAAAAAAAAAAAAAAAAAAAAAAAAAAAAAAAAAAAAAAAAAAAAAAAAAAAAAAAAAAAACCTTTTAAGGCAGTGGTCAAATGCAACAAAATATTACACACAATGGACCCTCCCTTTAGTTTAATTGGCCTTTCATTAAAACTTAGCATTTTCCATGGTGAGCAGCTCTGCCAATTAAATAGAAATTTGCTATTGTGCAACTATCCCATTCTGCCCTCGACTCGTACACTTTAAGCCCAGATGTTGGAGTAATTGATGCCTACACCTGGTAGCTCGGAGCTCTATTAAGTATAAAGTTCTTTCTAATGAGAACATGGTGTCCACTTGTCACCACTGCAGGGCCAGTAATAATTCTTCTGCACCGAGTAAGTGCAAACAGAGTCAAGAAGGACATTATTTACACGGCTGCTTCGTAGCATATGTATCTCCTTGATTTGAGGGAAACACGGTTTCATAAACAGTCTGAAAAAAATGTCTCCTACAGTATTATTATTTCAATCCAGCCTCAGGGGAAAAAGGGGGGGATTAACAGAGGCACGTTCACTTTTAAGGCGGCCTGGGAACTACCGAAGAATAAATATTTGGAAGAAAGGAGCCGACTTGAAAGCTGTTGGGATTATTACCTTCACACGAAGCTTTTGATCAAGGCTTTGTATTGGCAACACAACTATCTCGTCCCAAATTGGGTTCAAGTTCTTATATATGACTTTGCTTTTATACAGCGTCTTCCCGTTCAGCTTAAATTTTACATATGGATCACTTGTGCCTTTAAAGGAGAACAAGACAGAATTTTAAACACACACATAAAAATCTAACATCTCTACCAAGTCGAGACTCTTCCCACAGTCCCCGGCCTTGAAGCAAGCCACGATACACACGGAGATCAGTGTCGCTCTGACGAGGGGTGGGAGGCCTCCTGTAGGTGTCATTGGGAGGAAGAAAAGCTACAATCTAAGGGTAAATGACTCATTCTATTTTGTCATTTAGTGGTTGAATATGAATGGGCTCTTTGAGCTTTTTTTATGTGGTTTCAATTGTGGATATGTCACCCCTCAATAATCCACAAAAAAAAAATTCCAAAAATCAAGTCAGTGTCAGGAGTCCTGCGGAGAAGCTTGTCCCTCCTAGGATCAGCATAAAGTCCATGAACACGGAAAGCAACCATTTCCAAATATTTAGCAGATGGCCGATTCGACTGAATCTTCTACCTTAAAATATAATCATAACAAATAAACCAGTCTGTGCAATCGCTCCTTCAAAGGATGATGATATGGGGACTCTGCCTGGAACCAGGGGCATAGAGATTAAATCAACAGAGTGGCCATTCTTTCCTGCCTCCTCGCACCTGCACCAAAGCTGCACATATTGTCCCCAGCCAGGGCCAGCACATCAGCCAGGCCCTCAGCTGGCCTCCGAGCTGACACAGCTGACCTGAGCGGCCCCTCCTGGGGAGCTTTGAAATGGATGCCAAAGGGAATGAATAATATCCCTCAAGTTGCAACCTCCCCCAACACACACACACACACACACACACACACACACACACACACACACACAACTAATGGTAGGTCCTCCTCCGCATTTCGCAGATCAACTGAAAAGAAAAAAGACCTACGAACATGATGCCTGAATTGGCTTACTGTGCCTGTGTGGTGCATGGATGCATGTATCATCTAACGTGCCAAGGATGTACTTGCTCCTCTGTATCAGGTGAGGGAAGAAACAGCAGCAAGGGAACCATCAGCAGGGCGATAAGGGAAGGCCTGCTCAAGACACTACTAAGATAAAACGTGTGGCTTGCAGAGCTATGGCACTGGGGTTAATCTTGAAACCCAGCCCTATGACGATACATGCAAGGACCCACCGTCTAATTTAGGGCCCCAGATAGGTTCCAAGAATATTCACTGAAATGAATTTCTGATATGAAATTCAAGCCAATACCACCTACAAACATTAGATCAAAAATTAATTACTCGACTTCGATGCAAACATGTCATTAAGAACTATCATGCCTTACTTCAACAATTTGTGGCATAGGCCCATTCTTGTGTTTCCATGTGGTCCCAGTGGTAAAAACCACAGAAAACAAAAGCAATACATTCCCTGACTATTTTGAGCGGAAGGTGGCATCCCTCTGGAATAAGACAGTATATATTATTCAATGTTAATAGCCTTACTAAAGCAGGAATTTTCTGAGTTAGCATTCCAGTAATACAAGGGCACTAACGTTAAACAAAGAAGAGTTAAAATAAGCCAGAAATAGCAGATGTGCCCAGTTCTACCGTCTTAAGTTTGGCAGCGTAGGAATAGAAGCCCAGCCCTCATTCAAAACGCATACCCATGTTGAGCAGCTTTTGAGGGCTAGTAAAAAAAAAAAATGCATTCAGAGCCACTCTGTGGAATTCTCACTGGTGAGTGAGCATCTGCCCGCCCCCTCCCTTCAGCAGCTTGAGAGAACACCTCTAGCTGGCCATGCTTTAACAATCATCGTGATATATATATATATATATATATGTATATATATATATATATATATATATATATATATATATATATATATAAAGTGGGGGAAACTATAATAAAAAGAGGCCTTTAATTAAATGAAATTGCCACTCTGGGATCAGGGCCTTCATGCTTGTCAGCGTACTCTCAAAATAAACATCTCAAAACTCGGCCCCCGTGGTATCACTTTCTCACAGGCAAGGCATACTGGGTAATCCCCAAGCATCTTGACAGCTACATAATGTTCAAACTGTTTCACGGGTGAATGGCGGCAGTTGCATGAAAGAAAATATTAATGTCTGGAATTAACAGAGAAAAAGGACCAGGGTTTACAAAGCCAAATAAGGAAAGAGGGTGTCAAGTTAGTGCGGTGTTAATTGTTAGTGGAAATTTGCAAGGAGCCCCCTTGCAGTTCATGGTGACTTTCTCTCCTCTCTTGGAGCCTAAGTGCCTGACTGTCAGGGAAGTGGCATCTCAACTAGGCAGGTCCTGAAAAGGGGCCAGCGGCTCTGGAATGCGACTCCCGGATTATACAGATGAGGAGCTGACACCTGAATGGGTGGACTTTAACCTTCCTCACTGGGAGCCTTGAATACAAAGAGACTGTTGTGGTAGCTGGTACTCTCAGTGGAGAAGGGAGCAGGCTGTGTCCTCCCCAGAGTCTCAAGCTCAGACTCTCAGGACCGAGGGCCAGTCATCTTCTCCTACACTAGACGGACTGTAGCTTCCGTGGGCAGGACTTCTACATGCACAGAGCCGACCAAGCATGGGCACAGCATTTTTTAAAAAAAAAAAAAAATATGTAAAATGTGTCCTTACTGAATAAGTCCTGACACCTGTCCTGGTCATTATCCTCAATGGGACATAACTATTTACTTACAAGATATTGACATTGTGTGATTCATCTATAGATTAAGTAAAAGACAGGGGGAAGTACATGTAGGTAATATATGACTTTCATGATAATTTACATATAATACCATATATACACATACAAACACAGCAGTTTATACATTCTATATAAAGGACTTGCAGAATCATGGAGTATGGAATCAACAGAGGTACTAGAAATAATGTTATCCAGATCCTAAGGGGTGGCTAGATCTGCATGCAGTCTATCCGCGCAGCAGAGAGTCACCAAATGCACCTCCTAAGAACCATGTGAGTCACAGTTGTTTCTGCTCATGCCCACTATCCTACAGATGATCACGCTCCTTTGACATGTACCTATCAATCATGCTACCTGTCAGTCATGCTACCAGACCACAGATACTTGTGTTTCTTTTCCAGTTCTTGTTCTGAGCTAGACACCCTGGGTGTAGCCAAGACACAAGACCCTGCTCTTCTGTACCAGAGAGTACTTGCACCCCACAACACGGCATGGGGTCCCAGGTAATACTCAAAAGAAGTAAACACAGTGTGGAGTTATATTCACTAGGAGGTAGGAAAGGTAGCTCCTAATTCACATGTCAGTGAGGGTTCAAATCAAAAAGGCAGGAGTTAAAATCACCCTGGGACCAAACAGGAACAAAGACTAGGATAGGGCAGGGAGAGAGACCCCAAAATTAGCTACTGTTGTCATACCAGACAGGCATTTTAGTGAACCCAGAAATTAAGAAGAAAGAAACGAAGAAAGAGAGGGAGGGAGAGAGGGAGGAGGGAGGGAGGGAGGGAGGGAGGGAGGATGGGGAGGGAGGGAGGGAGGGAGAGAGGGGGGAGGGAGGAAGAGAGAGAGAGAGAGAGAGAGAAAGAAAGAAAGAAAGATTGATTTGAGACAGAGACCAAAGTGCTCTAAACATACACAATAAAGGATTAGCTATTATTCTGCAAGAAATGTGGGTGTTTTATTTCCTGTTCCCAGCCTTTTTAATTTTGTTTAAGAAAAAGAAGCATATGTCCCCAGTATTGATATGAAATGAAATTTGTACCCTCTGAGTGATCCCATTTGTCTGGTTTGATACCCAGAAGCAGTCCCTTGGATGTTTTACAGGAGAACATACATGTAAGAATCATTTTTAAATAGGACTTGCTTTTTTCTCAAGTAATAAATGCCATAGTGCTGGGGGCCACACCAGCAATATGCACTTGCTGGTGTCTTTCCAGTATACACAATCCTGGCTGTGCTTTATCTGTGCCGGCAAACGGTTAATATGTTCCCTGCCGTAGACAGTAGTTCAGCCAGCAGGTTTAGGCATCTATCCTTCAATCCCTTTCTACAGCAATTTTGTGCCACTGAAGTCTGACAGTGACTTGTTCTGGTTCTAACAGACCTTATAAAATTGTTTTCTAAGCTTATCAAACTTAGGCATGGGTGCGAAGGATGGCTCTGTGGGTAGGAGAGCTTGCCGCTCTTTCAGGGAAACCCCAGTTTAGTTCTCAGCATCCACTTTGGGCAGCTCACTGGGGACCCACCCCCCCACTTCTGGCATCTCAGGGCACCCACATATAAAGGCATATAAAAGCACACACACCTACATGTAAATAAATATAAAATCAATATCCTTCTAAATTATCAAACTTAGACTATACATTGTTTTTGTCTCTTTCTGCCTTCCCAGACATTGAATATTTTAAACCTTTATTTGAATTTGTTGGTAGGTACAGGGGTGGGGGGGAACCACCTCTGTCTCTCCCCTTGTCTGTAACACCTTTAGGGACTTTCCTGCTGCTCTGACTTCTACTTGTTTGTGTCAACCAGGGCCTTGTTCTTATTATGTGGTTCTGTTTCAGAGGGCTCAGCTGCTCTTCTGGCTACCACTGGAACAGATCTTCCTTATGGAAACTCTCACCAATCCCACATGTTGTCAGAATTTAACAAGTTATTACTGGCAATAAGTTATTTTCCTTTTTATTTAATCAAATTAGCCAAGGTCTGACTTCTGCCTTTCACATCCTGAAGAGGAGCATTTTTTTTAAAAAACCGATAAGATTTTAAATTAATTTGGCCTTGTTTCTTCCCATTGGTTTTTGTACATTATTATTTTTTTACACGATAGTTTTTGGTCCATCTGGAATTATTTTAGTATGAAGAGGAAGGAAATGCAGGTTCACTCAGGAAGAGAGTCAAGTGATCAGAGCCCAACTTTGCACATATAAATCTGGCAGCAGCTTGTAATTCAGATGACAAAGAACGAGAAGAAAGCAAGGACACCTGGGAGCTGGCCTGAAAGCTGCAGCAGGAAGTGGAGGGTGGAGGAGAAAGCTGAGCTCAGACCTGAAGAAGCTCAGGCAGGAGGCTAGAGAGCTGGCACAGTCATTAAAGTGCCTCTTGAACAAGTGAGAGGACTCAAGTTCAGATCCCTAGAGCCCAGGTCCATGGGGCAGGGTATGTGTGGCATCCTATATATAGTTCCAGACTCAATGAGCAGAGGCAAGGCATCCTCAGAGGATGCTAACCATCTGTATATTTCCTGCTTCTGATTGAAAGGCCCTCCCTAAGGATAAGGTGGAAGATAGAGTAAAATTCATTCCTGTCATCCAACCTGGAGCCTCCATAATATCTCTCTCTCTCTCTCTCTCTCTCTCTCTCTCTCTCTCTCTCTCTCTCTCTCTCTCTCTCTCTCTCTCTCCATACACACATGCCATTTAAAATGGAAAATAAAAAATGAAGTACCCAGACATCCTTGTCATCTAGAGATGCTCTGGAGACTGGGAGGAATATGTCGCCAGAGCCATTGGAAATGGCTCCTCGGTGTTCTCACTCCTCTGGAAATTTCAAAACGTACAGTGAAATATTAAGTTCCATTAATAGGGCCAGTGAGGCGGTTTAGTGGATAAAAGCACTTGCTGCTCAAGCCTTAAAAAATTGATCTCTCGAACTCATAGTAGAAGGAGTGGAGTGACTCTCTTACATGAGCAGCTGTCCTCCGACCTGCACATATGTGCCTCAGCATGCATGGAGACACATGCACACGTGCACGTGTGCGCACGCACACACACAAATAGTAATAATAATAATATTAAAAATACAAAATAAAAATATCACTAATAGATGCAAGATACAAAATACCAACAATGTAAGTACAACTTAAAACTTTCAGAGAGCATACTCTGAAAATAATCTGAATGTGGAAAACAATGACTGGGACATAGGCAGACGTACTAATAAATTCATCCACATCTGATGCTGGGGAACCTCCTTCAGCCAATGGCCTTTAAGAGGTTGGACCAGGTTGGGGCGTGACTTAGGGTACCAAAAAGTCACAGTCAGATCCAGCCCTCTCTCTTCTCCTCACGAACCACACCTGGATGTCGGACCCAATTCCTATTTCCTCGCTGTGATCCGTGAGCTCCCTTTTAATATAGAAAAACCTTAGAATACTCTATTTGGAGTTAGCTTGGATTACCTGACTCACACCCCCCCCCCCAATTTGACCTGTTCTGCATCAATCTGAGCTCCTGGAAGGAAAGGCACAAGCCTAGGGGTGCCCAGCACACACAGGGATGCTGACGTTAGTGCAGGAACATCCTGTGAGTAACTGTGCAATCTTGAATAATTCACTCAATTTCCTTACACTATCCTATTCTCCTCTGTAATGTGAACAACTACCATTCTCAAAGGAGTCCCCTGAGAACAAATAAACCAATCTCCTTTAATGGTAGCCAGCATCAGAATTTATGAAGAAAGCCTCCTTGTAAGGGTTACTATTTTTAGCATCGTGATTCAGTTAAGTTAAAGGGGGGGGGGGCATATAACCATTTACACCGTCCTAATGTCCATTTACTTTATTTTAATGCACAAGGTAATTCACATAACCAGTCTCCCTATAAAGTTTCTTTAGTGCTATTCCTGACGGTGTGTGATTTCCTATCACCTTCCTTTTAGGGAGACGGGAAGAAAAAAACTGCGAGCTTAAATTCGTTTTTCAGGAATTCCACGCATACACTTGGGAAAACATCTCTGAATCCTTCCTAGGTGTTCCGGAAGGAAACACCTGTACACCAAATTGAAACTCTGAAATCCCCGGGAACATGGGTTTCTCCCTATCTAAAAATCCAGAGGTTGTTCATTGAGGACTTGAGGGCACTCTGAAAATCTAGCCCGGCAGTATGGGGCCCATGAGCCCTGTCTTTGAAGCTGCTTAAATAAAAGAACAAAACAATTTGCAAAAAAATTATAAAGGAGGGGCGGTATGATAGTTGTGACTTTTGCATAGGAGCCTGTGCCCCACAGAATCACAGGGAAGCCATCCAGCTATAACAATGTCTGCCCACTACATCCTCCAACAGTCTCATTCAGGAACCAGCAGGGGCACATGAGAAAGAGAGGGAGCAGTTTACTTGATCCTATGAAAACCAAGGAATCATTTCCTATGCCGCGTATAAGTTCCAAACATCCCAAGCCAAGGGTCCTCCTGGATCATTCAATGCAGGGAACACAACCGTCTGCTGGTAGGTCCCGGCCCAGGCTCCTTCTGTAGAGGGAAACTATCCACTTCTGAGATCCACTTTCCCATCTTCAACCTCCGAAGAGTTGTGTGTTTTCAATGGCTTACTGCCCTTGAAACATGTTTTGCTAATGTGCCCATCCTAACCGAATAGGAACAAAGTCTCTCCTCTAAGGGGACCATGCATACGCAAAACCTCCTGGAGCCCCTTGAGTGAGGACTGACCCTGGTTGAACCTTGAGATACAACGGTCTCAGGCAATTTATAAATATGCATGATTTTAAAAAAGCAACACCCACAAATATCCACTTTACGCAACAATTTTTCAGGAATCAGCTTATGGCAGAATTAATGACCTGAAAGTCTTAATTTTACCATAAACCTCCTTTAATTGTTTATGACGCTTATAAAGACCTGTATGAAAGATAAAATAGAATCTATCAGCGCTGCAGTAAAGTAGACACTGAGCGCTTCCTGGGGCATTTGGATTCTCCCAGACACATGACCTTCAGGTTTCCTCCATCCACATCCTACAGTACCGTTGTCTCTACCTTCTGAGACTCTGGTCCCTGTACCACCACCTGGAGTCCATTGATTTTCATCTTCTTTCCATCACTAATCTTCCCCCATCTGGCTCCACAGCCTATGCTACAGCATCCCTGTCTCCATCACTAATCTTCCCTCTCGGGCTCCACAGCCTATGCTATAGCATCCCTGTCTCTATCTCTAATCTTCCCTCTCGGGCTCCACAGCCTATGCTACAGCATCCCTGTCTCCATCACTAATCTTCCCTCTCGGGCTCCACAGCCTATGCTACAGCATCCCTGTCTCTATCTCTAATCTTCCCTCTCTGGATCCACAGCCTATGCTACAGCATCCCTGTCTCTATCTCTAATCTTCCCTCTCTGGCTCCACAGCCTATGCTACAGCATCCCTGTCTCCATCACTTTGCTAGCATAAAAGCTTTTTAAAGAGTGGTTCAGTGACTCAGAGCACTTGCTCTGGCAGAGGACCTGGGTTCACTTCAGAGTGCCTACATGGAGGCTCACAACCATCCATCACTCCATTTTCAAATGAATCTGAGACCCTCTTCTGGGTGCCACCAACTTCTGCTCCCATGGGTACCAGTCATGAACAGGGTGCACGCACACACACACACACACACACACACACACGTAGGCAATAACCCCATCACATAAAACAAAAATATATTTAAATTAAACAAAAATGTAAGTTTTTTAAATGCTACTTTGATTTTGCCTGCATAACCTATTGCTAATGAGTCAGACACATTCTACAGCTATTTTAAAAGTCTATATTATATATATAATATATACATATAAGTATCAATATATCATATATGCTACACACATATATGTACATATTACTATCATATGTATATACATAGAACTATCATAACTCTTTGTAGTTGAAAGACTTGTCAATATATACAGATTCAGTAATTTCAATAAATTGGTTATTTGGTGAATACAGGATTTATCTGGTCGGGCTTTGGTGGAACAGCCACATAGACAATTACCTGTATCCCTATTCTTTACAGACAACCGGAAGCACACAAGAGTGTGAACTTCAGTGACTCTTTAAGCATGGCCATCTTTGTAACACTAGAAACAAAGGTTTCAAGTAAAATGAGACGGCCTAAAGGCATAGCAACAGACATGCCCAACGAGCAGAACACACATGTACAACAGACACGTGGAGAACATCATGGGACCCATCCCATCCCATGCTGTGCCTAACAATGGATACCCTCACCCACATAGGCAAGTAGATAAAAACTATGTAGGGCGAAGTAGTCAAATACAGCAAACATGGGGGTCATTCCAGGCTCACTTTCCTTGGCCCCTCAGGACCACTGAGAAAGGAATAAGTGGAAACTGGCTCAACAAAGTGGCAAGCACCAAACATCCCAATCAGTGAAGAGCGTATGGAGCCCCAAAACAAGACCAAGCAATAACAGTCCCCAGCGAGAAGCTCTCAGAAATGGTAACACACAAAGATTTTTTAGGACTGGCATGTCTTGTGTGATCTATTCAGGAAGGGAAGGGGGTCCACAGAAACAGATTCCAAACTCAGCTGTGTTCATTTCTTTCAGCATCTTAAGCTGGGAAGAGAGGACGACTGACCCCCACCACTGGATGTGATTTGCATCTTTCCAAGCTCTCAGGTTGGCTTCTGACACAGAGGCCCGGGATTTTAAGCTGCGGCACATGCATAGTAAGGATCTCATGCCATCTGGTGTTCAGAGACGGTACTACAGTCAGAAACAAAGCTGGAAGCTTGCAAAATAAATTGGGTTGTGTGTGAGAAGAAGGAGTGTGATGTGCACTTGACTCTTGCACTACGGAACACATTGGCAGAAATCCAGCAGAAGCCCGGGAAGCAAGCAATGGTACACATACTGTACTTGTATGTGTGGATGTGGAAAAGTGGCAGTCTAACATTAGGGAGAGAAAGATCTGTCCTTGTTCAACTGGAAGTCATTTTGAAAAAAGAAAATGAAGTTTCTAGTCAGGTCCTAATATTGAAAAAAAAATGGAGACAGACAAAAAAAAACGCAAATGAGAAATGAAAAACCAGACTAATGAGAGCGAACGAGGGAGCATGGGCCTCCGTAGACAGGGAAACAGAGGAAGGCGCTACTCTGAATATATCTTCACTACAGATACTTCAGAGAGAAAAATGAAGGTCGCATTACAAATCCCAGCGTTATCTGTGAATACACACAGCACACTGTGGGAGCAGGGGCCATTCCTACACAGAAGAGGGCCTGCAAAGATAACAACAAATATGAACACACATGTTTAAATGTCCAGAATTATTGATGCAAGCATAGATTTAAGCAAACCAAATAATGTTGTATTTTTTTTTTACCCAATTAACGAAGTTATTCTATACTCAATGTAGAGAATAGAGAGGGAGCCACTTCATTGCTTCTGGTGAGAGTAAAGCCTTTCTCAGGAGCAAACTGCTAATCTTGTAATGAGAACGCTGAATAAGTCTGATGACGACGGTAGGACCGAAGAAAATCGAGGCAAATCAATAACTGACTTGCAAAGAAATGAAGACCAAAGCTTCACACATAGTTTAAGGCACCGGCGCATTTGTGGAAGCATGGTTTGTGATAATACAAATGGGTGGCGAGGCAGCAAGACGGCTCGGTGTGTAAAGATACTGCCACACTAGCCTGGTGGCCTAGTGACCGGAGGTCAATCCCCAGAACCAGCACTCAGAGAAAACTGACCAACACAAAGTTGTCATTTAACCTCCACACGCATGCTGTAACATACATGTGCCCACACACATCGTGGGAGCATGCGCACGCATGTGAGCACACACACACGCATGCACACATAAACACACACACAATAAATAATAATACTAATAAATAGCAATAAAATATATTTTTAATTAACCTAACTTGGATCATTGATTCAACAGAGCATGACTTACTCTAAGGTTTTATATTTCTTCTTAAATACTTTGTAATAGTGAAGAACACACATGGGAAACCAAATTAAGTGAAAGAGCATTTCATAAATTAGGGTTTGTTATATGGTATAAAGGAAACCCACTTTCAAACTTATATCAGCAAAGGGAGATTTGTCTTAAAATTCTAGTAAGGACCTGGTGGAGCCTTCATCTGCCCCCTCTCCCATGTCGGTCACTGCATCTGGAGGAGCATTTTCTGAATCAAATTTAAACTGGAGGGCACAATACCACCCCCAGGGAAGAAAGAGTTTTTCAAATGATGAGTTCTAGAAACACCTGCCTGTCAGTCATTGCAGACCCATCAAGGAGGTTGTTTCTCTATGGCTCTAACATGATCGTTTCTTCATTATAAAGAAAACAGACGATCATGAAACATTTTTTGTTGTTGTTGTTGTTTGTTTGTTTGTTTGTTTGTTTTTCTAGACAGGGTTTCTCTGTAGCTTTGGAGCCTGTCCTGCACTCACTCTGGAGACCAGGTTAGCCTTGAACTCACAGAGATCCTCCTGCCTCTGCCTCCCAAGTGCTGGGATTAAAGGTGTATGTCACCACCGCCCGGCAACAATCATGAAACCTAACCTGCTAAAAAACGTAGCAAGATTTAAATGAGAGGTGCTGACCATTGGAACACTCTAGTGGAGTCCGTCAGCTCTTTAAACACCTATTCGTGTGGCAGTCTTGGTGCCCTTGGCCTTTAGATCACTCCTCTCAAAAGTGACCTCTTGTCATCTGAAGAGGAAGCTGTCACTACTCTATAAGCAAATGTCAAATACACATCTATTCCAGATCTGAATAAAAAGAGAAGATTTGTGTTGGAACGGGGCATGGGTTTTCAAAAAGCTCACATCACAAAGAAATCCATTAGTCCTCAACACAGTGGGAGTGATGGTTCTGGCCCTCGTGGTGTTATGGTTTCATTTTTTCCCATTGCAATGCTGGAGAGCAGCCAGAAGAGGGCACCAGCAATACAGTATTCTTTTAGGCCACAGCTGTGGGCCTGGGTTAACCTACCATCAAGGGGGAAACGCGCTTTAATGGCTGTGTTACATTGCTTCAGCTGTAAGTCTCCAAGACTTAAAATTACTGGACCAAAACCACACCAATACCATAGAAAAAGGCAAGTCTTACGTGCTCAGAAACAATACAATGGGGTTCTTACAGCCCCAAAGTAGGAAGGAAACCGGATACAAAGTAGGACATTAATGATGTAAAGAGAAGAAAACAAGAACAAAGAGAGGAGAGGGGAGAGGACTGAGTCAGAGACAGACAGACAACTACTGAGAGGGAAACGGCCATGGCATTCCTAAAAGAGCGAGCTCAAGGCCATGCCCAGCAATGTCTGTGAATCTCAGATTCACACTACAGCAAGCAAAACTGCTTGCCGAAAGAAAGAAAGAAAGAAAGAAAGAAAGAAAGAAAGAAAGAAAGAAAGAAAGAAAGAAAGAAAGAAAGAAAGAAAGAAAGAGAGAGAGAGAGAGAGAGAGGGGGGGGGAGAAAGAAAGAAAGAAAGAAAGAAAGAAAGAAAGAAAGAAAGAAAGAAAGGAATCCCTTACTTAGACACAAAATGCTCATTTCTGGAAAGAGCCCTCCCAGGGCAATCTTTGATATGTGTCCAAACTTCTAGAACTATGTAATTAATGCTTTTGGCCTCACAAGACACTGTTCTCATATCCATAATTATTCATATGTATATAGTCATGTTTACAAGGGGTGGAAAGGAAGACTTGGGGATAGAGAGAGGGCAGGGGAGGGAGAGAGAGACAGAGACAGCAGGAGACACATACAGACAGAGAAAACTATCAAGAGAACATAAATCAGACAGTCCTGGGTGGCAACTGCAGACCCCTGCTCTTCACAGGACACCCGTGGTAAACCTGTTCGACATTCTGAGCCACAAGCTCCTAACTAAATCTTTCCAAAGAATACCTGACAACTTCGTGTATTAACAAACTTCAAAAAACATCCCAGAAAATTTCAGCATCTTCAAATACAGAAGCAAAGGATTCAACACCATCAGGGTATGTTTCCCAGCCCAGGGCCAACCAGGGCACGACTGTGCCTGGATCAAGATCAAGACATCTTCAAGCACAGTTTAGTGCTTTCTTGATGCTGTCTAACTGCAGGCTTCTCCTGAAACTGAGTCTTCACCCCAAGACCTAAAGAAAAACCAAACCATGACTTCTGGCTCCCTAATATCTCCAGATATTAATGCAATATTTTGTCTTTTTACCAAGATGTTTTCTAGATCTAATAAAAGTACGAATTTCCAATTACAACTACTTCATAAGCATATCTCGATTCAAACAGTGGTTTTGGTCACTGTGCTATTAAAATCACGTTTTTAGAGGAGGAATCCAAAAATCAGACCATAATATTCTAGTCAGAAGTCAGCAGCGTTAGTACCTGGGTTCAACCCAGCCCAGTGTCTAGTTTGTTTGTTCTGCTTATATTAATGCAGTTTTCACAGAACCTAGTCAGGTCCATTGGCCTGCGTACTCTTTAAGGATGTTTTCCTACCGTATTACCAAGTTGAAGAGCTGGCACTCATGGGCCATGAAACCTAAACTAACTACCACAGGGCCTTGTGTCTAAACTGTTTGCCAACCTAGATCTAGACAGAAGGTTTCATAAACAGGAATGATTTTGTAACAATTCAAGGAAAATGCTGAGATCTTTGGTAACAGAGAATGATTCATCAAAAATAACTCTTATGAGCAAAACCCACAAATAAAACAATGCTTTGAAATTAACCATCTTCCAGTTCTTCCCTTGAGCTGAAGGGGTAACTTAAACATCTGAATACTTTGGAAAACCCCCATCATAACTGGAAGTTAAAATCTGATCAGTTACATGCATTTGGACTTTCAAATTAAAAATTAAATTAATATCCCATTTAGGGAAAATAAAATACAAATACACCTCTTTTGTAGATAATGACTATACACCCTCCAATGATAAAAGGAGGGGGATGAGCCTGAGGAACACTGTGTTAAGTGAAACAAACCAGGCTCAGAAAAGCAATGCTATGTGTTCTCAATTGTATGTAGAGTCTCCGGAAAGTTGAGGGTAAAATGGTGGATATTATGGGACAAGAAGGACATAGGGAAGAGAGAGGGGGACAGAGGTTAGTCACAGGCATAATGTTACAGATGTGTGGGGCAAGAAGTTCTGAGGTTGTGTTGCCCAGTAGAACAACAATAACCAACAAACTGTATAATGTGTTTCAGATGATGAAGATAGTCAATGTTGTAACCTTGATGAGCTGAGAAGTGTTTAAAGTGATGTATAAGCAAACTGTCTACATACCATCATTCCATATGTTTGTACATACCTAAACATAATACCCCATAAGTGTGTGTCAATAAAAATTAAAACAGCAAAGTTTGAAAATAGTGTACCTGAGCCCCAGGGTTCCATTCTCTTTCTGACATGGCCATAGCTTCATCATCACCCAAGTAAACCGACCACCGTATAGGGATGTGCAGTGATTGTATTCGAATGACTCACCAAGAATGGGCTAGCTAGATAACTCACATATATAAGAGAGAATCAAAAGACTAGAAAGGGGAACAAAAGGATCCAGGGCCTATGATTGTCCCCAAAATTAAAGATTTGGAGGAAAGGGAATTCCAAAAATATTAAGGATGTATATATGTATATATGTTTGTGAGAATATATGCATTGCAAAATTAAAGACACATGCACACACAGATATATATGTGTGTATGTATGTATGTATGTATGTATGCATTACATACATACATACAGCAAATTTGTTTGAGGACCTGTAAAATTAACTACACTTTCTGCAGAATATTCTTAACACCTGAGGAAGTTGTCACAAAATGGACTTGACAATGCTTGTTTTTGATATACGTAGTCACTGGGACACTTAGCAGGTCGGGTCATCTGTGAGTGGTCACTTGTATTGATTCAGGATCACATCCCTCTTCTGTTATCTCAACTATGAAGAGCTAGGTGACCCTTCTCGCTAAATTGGCATGAAATGTATCTCTAGACATGGATGTTTTTATGGCAGATATAAACCACACATGATTCAAATGACAGGTAAGAAATTATGTTATTGAATACAAAATAATAGACTTACTAACAAATACAAGGCAATATCCTCTGTTTTGAAAACTACACATTAAAAGAGAGAATATTTATTAAAAAGAGAGAATATTTATTAAGAAGAAAGGATGTATTAGGTGATAGTGGTGCCCATCTTTAATCCCAGCACTTGGGAGGCAGAGGCAGGCGGATCTCTGTTGAGTTTGAGGCCAACCTGGTCTACAGACCAAGAGTTCTAGGGTAGTCAGAACTATTCAAGAAACAAGGAAGAAAGAAAGAAAGAAAGAAAGAAAGAAAGAAAGAAAGAAAGAAAGAAAGAAAGAGAAAGAAAGAAAGAACAAAGGCGGAGAGAGAGAGAGAGAGAGAGAGAGAGAGAGAGAGAGGGTTATTTCACGTAGTTCTGATAGACAGAAGCCATATAAATAGGAGAAGATTTATGGAAGAATTGACAGCACAAATACATGCATTATGGAGGAGTTATAGGAAGAATTCCGGGGCACAGGTGGGGTGAATAAGAGGAGAATGTGTGTGGCAGATTAGCAAGCCATGTTCCAGGCTCGGAGGCAGCAGATACAAGAAGTGGAAGCCAACTTATGTATGACTGAACACAGGGCCTGGTGCAGCATTCATATAGCAGAAGATAGATCAACACTCCCTTGTCCACTGATGCTACCCAAGGAAGGACCAGCAAAGCATGTGTGGTCATACAGGAAGACAGCATGGGCAGTATGCCAGAAAGAAAAGCCTTAACTGGCAGATGGCAGGAGTTACTCAAGAGCAGAACAGAAAAAAAAAAAAAAAAAAAAACAAAAAAAAACAGGTACTACCTGCTCACCCTGCTCAGCTGCATGTCTCAACCCTCTTAACTGAAAGCAGGCCATCGTGAACGAAGATGGCATCTATAAGTGGGGGCCCAAGGACACAGAAAATATGAACAAGCCTCTTGGGTGATTCACGCATACAAAGGACTTGGGGCAACACGTTGAGTTTAAAAAAAGAAAAGTGTATTTGCACGGAAAACCACGGTCTATCTTAAAGATGTCTTGCAAAGTAAGAATTGATGTTTATTGCGCAACAATATGGGTATCGTGGTCTCAGTTTAACTTCTCTCTATATAGACAGATCATGGCAACAGGGGGGAGCCTCTAGGGTCTCAAAGCAGCAGGGGAGCAGTTGAAAGGGCTATCTGCGTCAATTAATCTCCTTGCCTCATCTTAGAAAACCAATCACTCTTTTCAGTGAAGCGGTAAGACCCACAGACTATTTGCTAGACCGCTTGCTATATACCAAATACAAATTATCATGCCTATTTCAGCCTAAAATATGTTTATATGTTGTTATTGCTCTTTTTTTTTTAAGGATACCAGCATGTATCACTTTTAAATACCTCACAGTCAATGGATATGGAAGAGGCTGAAGCTGTGAGTCTGGTGTCGGGGACGAGCTCCTCTCTAAACAGTGTGAGATGGACAACACCTGATCAAGCCTTCGGAGCAGGACGCAGAGTGTGTCTTTATGGCTGCTGAGCAAGCGCACAACAGACCAACCTTACCGCAGCGATCCCGGACCACGAGGTTGCGGCCTTCCTTCAGGTGTATGGTGAGGAGGTAGGCAAAGGGGCTGGGGAGGTGACTCAGGCAATCGCCGGCTTCTCCAAGAGTCTGCACAGGTGAGAAAGGGATCTGAGTCAGTGGATGTGGGCCCAAGTGGAGACATTGCTTACGATACGGGAACGGCAAAAGAAACAGTGTTCAAGGATGAACCCCCCTGCTGTAGCAGGCTCTGATAACATGGTCGTTAACTGCATTATCAGTCAATTACTTTATATTTTCCCCCCAGTGGGATTGTCTTCACAAGATGAACTTCCCAATATGGATGATAAGTCGATGTCTGAAACTCCCCCCCCCCCGCCCCAACTTCTTGATTCATTGTGAGATCTCTTATAAAACTATTCACTCGGCCTGGAGAGATGACTCAGCAGTTAGACACTTCTGTGTAATGAAGAGGACTGGTGTTTCAGCCCCAGAACCCACAAAAGAAGCCAAATATTCTGTGCACATCTGCAACTCCAGCTCTGAGGGGGGCAGAGACCAGAGGTTCTTCCAGGTTGGCTGGCAGCTAGTCTAGCACAGAAAATACAAATGTCTGTCGGTATGTCGGTCCAGGGAGAGATTCTGCCTCAAAGGAACAAGTGGAAGGTGCTGAAAAGGGATGTCCTCATGTAGCCTCCACATGCACAAAGGCAAGTGCACCCACATGCACAGGTATGTGCACACACACACACACACACACACACACACACACGGGAGGGGGGATAAACTTTCAAAAATAAGAACAGAACACCAGAGCAGGAATAGTATGAAGAAAGGAGAATGGGGCTAGCTGCCACCAAGGCGTGTCCCCATAGCCACCTCAGCTGTGGAAGTCTCCCACTTCTCTATATCGTCACCAGTCCAACTCAGCAGACCTCGTGCACACGGGCTATAAGTTCAGCTCTCAATGTGAGTCTCCGTTTTCCAGACACAGGTTCTTCACTCGGGTCCCCAGGTCCACACTCGACAGTCTCCACTCTGGGCTCTCCAGGGTAGCGACACTTCACTTTCACCCCTCGGTCCCCTCCTTGGTGTCCTGCTCTACCCTTCTGCTGCTATCCAGTCCCCTAAGCGCTGCCACTTCACCCTCTGGGAATTCATCAACTATCACGGGCCCCAGCGACAAACTCGACTACTTTGGAGTACCTGTGAATTGTACGAATCCCCTGCAATGCTTGAGCCAGTTCAAGCTCCCAACTTTCTTCAAAAAAACAGGTGGAATGGTTTATTATTCATTCATTAGACACTCAACCAATTGATCTTGTGGCTGCAGCTGCCCTTGACTTTTCAAAGTTTCAGGAGGCTTCAAAGGGCTTTGTCCTCTTTCCTTCCAAACACAGCTGCATGGTTACTGTGTATTTTTAGACAGATCTATTCCAAGCTAACCAATCAATAAACCCGAATTAATCTCTTCCAGCTAGAACTTCCAAGACACATTTCTATTGGTGGGTACCATTTTATATGTTTTAAGGAGGAAGAAGCAGAGAAATATAAGCAATTGGTTAGAAGCATTTACAAGGCTGACATCAGTGTTAGGTGAACTGAACATCACTCACAGATTCTTCTTCAAAATGATGAGATGTCATAGATGCATTAAGATCGTCATCGCCATGGGGCTTCTGTAAAAGCAAAGAAAACTCTGCTTTAGGAAAGCGAATGAACATTGCCTTGTAACCATGTCCCGCCTCAGTCCTTGAGAAATCTGATATTTGCAGCCCTGGTTTCAGGTATGGGGGAGGCTCTGCTAGCTGTGTGGCAAGAAGAGTTGAACTCAGAGGTGTCGATTGAGCCATGGCCTCTGAGACCTAGGTTATCTATGAGAGCAAGCTTGGGTACGAGATTATAAGTACATCCACGCATACAGCAAACAACATGTTTTTCATTCACTTGAAGACAACCGTCAGGGCACATAGCCACGCCCCTTCCAAGGAGGAACTGCCTGGCCGGCAACCACCAAACTAAACTGAACTGCCCAGCCCCCAGAGAATTCAACATGCACAAACTAGGAACCCATTCAATATGTGATTTGGGAAATCTTTTTCCAACTAGATAGCTTGAGTCCCACAGGTGTCTAAAGACCAATCCAAAATAGGAACCAGGATTTCCCAACAAATGACTTTACAGGGTCTTATGTACGTCATTGCGTCAATACGCTACGATTCTCAGGAAGGGAGGGGTGACAGAATATACGTCTGTCAATAGGAAGTGTGATGTTCAGCAGCCTTCTTGGGCTAATTGTGTGCACACAGATATGGGAATATCTAGAAAAGCTCAGGGGTTTGCAGTGTTAGCAAGCAGTGTGAGAGCCAGTGTGATGCCCACAGGGAAACACAGACAGGAGCTGGCTGGGTTCCTGGGCAGCTTTCCTGGAAATCTGAGCATGCCGCCATTTGCCTGGCATATCCGCTCAGATAATTACTTGTATGAGCAAAGATACCATGCCTTGCTCTAATAACTGGGTGACTCCAAAGGTATAATCCAGTTTGAGGACAAGGAGACCTGCAGAGAAAGCTTAGAAAACAGCCCCCTGGTATGCAGGCCATGCTTGGAGGCACAGATGACGTGAGTCTTCCTATTCACTGGGGTATGCTAAGCAGCCTTCCTCACTAAGACATACACTCCCAGACCCTGAGACAGTCCCAGCATAAGAGGGACTTTCTTCATCCTCCACAAGGGAGGGTGAAGAGTTGCAGACAAGCAAAGGCTCCCTGGCTTCCCCCCTCTGCATTTGGTAACATCCAGGAGGCCATATCACAGAGAAATGGCGTGAATACCAATAAGCTTTCAGCCAGGAATAATAGCTGCCCTGGAGCTCTCGATTCTACTGTTCTCAGACTTTTCCCTGTCTCCCCCAACCCTGGGTCCAATGTCCTCAGAGCATAAAGACCTTGTGGCCAATTCATATGAACTCACCTAGGAAGGAGGAAGGGAAATATCCTATACTTAGAGTTTTCTAGTTTCTCTAGGGCGCATACACTCCATTTACTATACCCGCTGTGAATACTATCAGTGACCCAACACCCATTTGAGGCCCAGCCTAATGATAGACAAGAAGGCAACAACAGGTCCAGAGCCAAGAAAACCTCTCCTTCAGGTTCTTCCTCTCACCTTGATTGACTGCTTCCAAAATGACACCCAGGCAAGATAGGCAGGGCCATCAACAATTAGACTCTTACCCAACTTTCTTGATGTCAAAGAATTCATGGCATGTCTTTTATACTGCACATTACCAAGTCCCCAATTTCTGCCTGATTTATTATGCCAATACTGATGTTTTCATGCCCAGCACCAACAATAACCAGCAGGTTCTGATGCTCTGCAGCCTGGAAAGTCTCCACTATCATTTAATTTTATTAAATGAATCAATGTTCCAGTTGACCAATCCTGTTTGAAAGTAGTCTTACAAAGCTACTAGGGCTGGGAGCAGAGATCTAATTGACTATTCACTGAGTGTCATAATAGTCTGCTATCTTCCACTTTATCTACATATTTACTTTTGGGGTGTGTGTGTGTGTGTGTGTGTGTGTGTGTGTGTGTGTGTGTGTTACAAATAAGCATGTGCACCATGTGCACGCCTGGTGCCTTTGGAGGCCAGGAGAGGATGTTGCAGGCCCTGAAACTGGAGTTAGGGAACCCAGTGTGCTGAACCTGGGTCTTCTGTAAGAGCTCTAAGTGCTTTTCACCATTGAGCCATCTCTCCAGCTCCTTATCTTCCATTTTGAAGTGTGTGGATGGCTAAACCACATTATGCTAAAGCATGATACTCTGTGTACAATCTCCAATGTTAGCCTTATTCTATTTTGTAATAATGCTACTTAAATAATCAAATTAGTCTGTATATGTGCCATAATTTATATACTACTGAAAAAAAATGAATGCCAAGTCTTTATTTAAATACACTGTAAGTTTCCCACTTATAGCAACAGGGAAATTCCATGTGAGCAATGACATTAATTCAACATTATGGCTGGTTTTACTCACAGAAGTCACCGAACTTAAAGTTATGGTTCCCACAGCCACTGTAACTGTCATCCACTATATATCCACAGGAAGGAAGGAAAATGATTACCAGAAGAAGAGAAAGGCATTCCATATGCACAAGAGGACGAGTTACAGCAGCCGGGAGACATATAACTTAAACCAGTCTCACGCACTCTTACCCAGAACCCAGAGAATTAGCCACGGAGCAGAATCTATAACATTCCCATCTCTTCCGTAAGCCTAGTAACTAGATCTAGGAGTTATGACTCGGTGTCTTAGTAAAAGGAGCACAATTATATTTGGATCATAAGGAACGGCTGATAAGCCTCTGCCGCTAGATGTTGGTGTTTACGTTCTGAGTAAGAATAATCAGGCATGCCGGGTTTGCCGAAATGCATCAAGGTAAGATCACCACATAGCAGCGAGTGCTGTGACTTTAAAGAGGCGTAGATTTGAACCACTGCTCTATGGTCGGGATACACAACCATTCTGCCACTCAGGAGACTCCTCCATTCTATCCCACTAAGCTACCATATTCCTCCTCTTCCTCTGCCAAGGCAACTACTGATCTATTCCCATCATGCTATCTTGTCATTTATAGATTGTCTTGACATATGCAGTATGTCAGCGTATGGCATCTTTCACTATGCACACTGCCTTTGAAACCATCCAAGTTCCCACCATGCTCATCTCCCTTAATTGCCAAGCAGGATTCTGTCAGGTGAGGGTACTGATTGATGAATTGCTGAGCATCAGGTTTAGGATTTCAGACAAATGAGTTTAAGCACATACTCGAGAAAGGATGGATAATTTTGAACATTATAAAATCTAATAAATAATACCAAAATATATTAGGGCAATTATTTTCTACATGATGTATATGTGAGGGTGTTTAGCTCTCCTACAAGGCGACAGGTGTCTTTTCTTTGATTTGCCTCTAGAGACACATGGCTTTGCATTCTACTTTTGAGTACTAAGCCATATGGGAAGCTAACCCAAAATTTTTTGTCCCCTGTAGGTGTGAATCCCCAACTTAAAAGAATGAAAATTCATCGAAAGCCAGAAGGGAGCAGGGAGGTTTGAGATGGATACAAGGTGTGTGTGTGTGTGTGTGTGTGTGTGTGTGTGTGTGTCACACGTGCATGCAGGCCTGCCTGCCTGACTGTCTGTCTGTCACAGAGCCAAAGACATGGCTCTGTTGGTTAAAGTACTTGCTTAACAAGCGGAAAGACCTGAGTTTTATTGACAGATGCCATGTAATGAGGTGGGCATCCTGGTGCATACTTGTAATATTAGGGCTGAAGAATAGAAACAGATGTGTTTCTGAGGTTTGCTGGAAAGCAGCTTTGTCTATTGGGTTAGCACCATGCACTGAGAGACCTTGTCTAAGCAATCAAAGTGGTCATCTCCTGAAAAGAAAGACCGAAAGTTGACCTCTGACTTCTACACACATGCAATTACATGTACATAAATGTAAATACACTCTTGCACATGCACACACACACACACACACACACACAGCTGTCACCAAGGATTTTGAAAGCAAAACATTGGTATGAACAAATGAATTTTGCCTTTTCCATACATTTAATGTGATCTTGTATGAATGTGACCTTCCATGTAGTTCTTGCTGTGCTGTATACTCAAAAAACACAACAAAGTGTGTCATCCCTTGGTGTCTGATTTCAGTAGAACAAGGCATATACCCACAGGCAGACAAGCTAGCAATAAGAGGCAACACTGGCGGAGATCAATTATTTCATTTTAAAACTAACATGAAAGCATATGAGTGTATATATGAGTATTAAGTGGCATATGATTTAAATTCTGTAACCTGTCTGGCCGTGGTTGTGCACGTCTTTAACCCCAGTACTCAGGAGGCAGAGAGAGGCAGATCTCTGTGAGTTTAAAGCCAGCCTGGTCTACAGAGCAAGTTCCAGGACAGGCTCCAAAAGTTAGAAAGAAACCCTGTGTTGGCAAAAAAAAAAATCCTGTAACCTATTCTAGGCTTTCAACACTATGAATATTCAAGAATATGCAAGCATCTATGAGACATAGAGAGCAAAAACAAGCAACAGGAACGTGATGGCCAGACAGGCCAGAGAAGCTATTAACCATTTACAAATATCAGGTCCATATGCTAAAAAAAAAAAGACAAGAACAAACGGGAATGAAAATCTAAATATCTAAAATTGGGTTTTTGGTTTGGCCCTTTCATTTGAATTCTGGTTCTGCCTGTTCATTTCCGTGCTCTCCATGCAGTAACATCAGAAGCGAGTTGTGACAGACACCTTTTCACCCACAAAGTCAAACACAGTTAGCTCTGGGTAGCTACAAGAAAAAAAAACAAACAGGCTAGTTCCTGATATAAGTGCTTGGCCAGTTCCCAGGCACTTCTTGAACCAGAAGTAATATTTACATTGACCTTCCATCTTATTTGCAAGAGCGGTGTTAGCTGAACAATCCATCCCTTAATGTTTGCTTATCACACCATAACTCACAAACACACTCATTATCATCTTTTCCGGAGAAGTTCAAAGGTTGTCATCATATCAGCAATTTACAATGAAGAATCCAGAGCCAGGAGAAGCAAGAGAGTTAGGCCTTTGGGGAGATTTTAAGCACATCACTCTTCACTTGAGCACAACTGTGTCAAAAGCACCTTTACCAACCACCACACGAGATGTACTGGGAACAGAAACACCCGGTAATATACAAGGATCCGGTTCAAGACTACCTAGACTCAAATCCCTTAATAAACAAGGATCTGGGTGGGGAAAACCTAGACTCACACCCACTTCTGCTATTTCTTAGTGTCTTTGAATTATTATTTTTTTTTTGCTTAGATTTCCAGACAAGGAGACATTTTCCAAATGAGCAAGGCACAATACTTACCTTGTAGGTTTTAGGGGAAACACAATTCAAAGGCTACTTAATGAATGACTTCTTTAGAGAGGACACGGTACCAGGCAAGCGCTTTGTAAATTAAGGCATTCCAATGAGATAATGCTGATCTATACTTTAACAGAACTAATAACAAAGTGGGGTCACTCTGCTAGACAATTTATTATTGTTATTATAATTACCATCATTATTAATTATTATTATTATTATTATTATTATGGCAGATATGTTTGGGAGGTATAGAGCAAAGCCTTCATGAAAGATGGGAAACACTCTACGTTGCTTGTGCTATTAAAAGTTATACATGTCCCAACATTCGGGAGGCAGAGGCAGGTAGATCTCTGTGAGTTCAAGGCCAGCCTGGTCTACAAGAGCTAGTTCCAGGACAGGCTCCAAAGCTACAGAGAAACCCTGTCTTGAAAAACCAAATAAAAAGTTATACATGTGTATGGGGTTACAATATTATACTTCATAAATATGTGCAACGATAAGAATTAAGTTCTTTCTCTCTGTATGTGTTTGATGGGCGTGGGCATTCAGGTGTGCATGCATTGATAGACATGTGCCATGACAAGCATGAGAAGGGCAGAGGGCAGCCTTAGGTACAGGTCCTAACCTTCTACTTTATTTGAGACAGGGCGTGTATTGTTGTTGTGCCATTTATGCCAGGCTAGCTGCCCTGTGCATTTCTAGGATTTTTCTCATTTTTGTTTCCGTGTCCAATAGTAATGGTGGGATTACAGAGCTATGTGAGGCTTCTAAGTGCATGCTGGGGACTGAAACGCAAGTCTCCACGCAGTGACACAAGTGTGTTTGGTATCCAATGAGCCAGCTCCTCAGCCCAAACGTTCTCTTTTAAAACTGAAGGCAGCCAGCAACCCAAGGCCTTCTGTTGACATTCACCAGCTGGCACTGTGTATTACTGTATTATAAACAAGAAGGATGAAGCCTTGGGAGGAGCCTTTCCCTGCTATTCGCTGGCCATCAAGTTCTCTCAGAACAATTCTCGTAGGCAAACCATCACTTAGCCCCAACCCCATTGTCTAGAGCAGGTGTGAGAATCATGGCCAACATCCTGCTGACTGCTGACTCGCTTTGCACTGTGTGTGAGTGGCATGGCCTTGAGCCTCAGCTTCATTTCGCATCTGTGTGGCACGCTTATGGTACCAGGCCATCACCAAAGTCTAAGAGTCATCCTCCAGAGTAGGAAAACCGTGCAGTCATGCAACCTCTGTTACTTCTCTGATGTCTCCTCTATTGTGCCCTCTTCCTGTGCCCCTGAGCTACAAGACTTGCTTGTTCTTTGTGAAATGTTCACCCATTCCTTCGTAGCCTGCTGCTCTCTGGTCTTCAAAATTGCTGATCTCATGGCCTCCACGGCTTCCCCAGATACACAGACAGCTTGCTATCTTGCCTCCCCTTCACGTGAAAAATTGTCTTCCAGAATGTCGACTGTTTAATCCCAACACCCCAAATAATAACAGTAGCAGAACTACTAAACAAAAAAGGCTGATTACTCAGAAGAAGCCATCCCTAACCACTCTGTGTAGCATCTCTACACAGTGCTTTCAAGGATGTTTTCCACTTGCTGTTTCTCCATGACACTTAGCACTTTCTAAATGATTCATGCATCTATCATAGGAACTCCATAAGGAAGGGAGGTCTAACTGCATTGCCAGTTGCTACGTTCCTAGTGCTAAGTTCATCACCTGCAGAAGATAGATTCCCCAAAGAGAAAGATGAAGAAGACCATGCCCATGAAGACCCCTAGAACATGTCATATACAGACAGCTTCACAGACGCCATGGTGAGATCACACAGTCACAACCACAGAACTGAAGTGTCATGGGCCTGAGGCACTTGCTTCTTTTTGCAAGCTATGGGCTGTTTCCTCCCCTCTGTGGCTGTCACATTGCCTCTCTGTGGTCGCTGAACTGAAGCCCTATGGGTGGAAGGTAGGTCTTCTGGAAACAAGCAAGCGGGACGCACCACTGACTTACCGTATGAGGTCTCACCAAAGCTAGGGTTTACTGCTTCAACCGACAAACGGACTATGAGGGAAGGGCATACCACATGGCAGAATTCATTAATAAGGTTGAGTATTTATCAACGTTTTTGAAGCATTGCTTTTATCTTTGTTTTTCATGGGGCACAGTAGAGGCAAAAAAAAAAATGAATGTCTTCCTTTTACAATTGTCTTGTTTTGGATCGCTCTACTTTCAAAATGTCCTCCCAGCTTGTGTAGAACATATCATTCTGCACACAGGCTTAATTCTCAGATATGCCTGGATCAAACCAAGTTCTAGAACCAGCTGGATGATATTTAACAAGTGGACTTTTTGAAATTAATTTTTAATTTTTTGAGAATATCATTCGACGGTACTAACTATATATACATATATATATATATATATATATATATATATATATATATATATATCATTTCTACCTCTCCCTCCCCTTTCCTCAATTCCTCCCATGTGTCTTGAACTCCCTTTCAAATTCTTTACCTCGTCTCTATTATTGCTACATATGTATATATGTGCTGTGGCGGCTTGAATGGACGGTCCCCATAGACTTCTATATTTGAATACTTGGTCCCCAGTAGGAAAAACAGTTTAGGAAGAATGGGAAGGTGTGTTGCCTTGTTGGAGAAGGTATGTCATTGTGGGCAGGGTTTTAGGATTTCAAAAGCCTGTGCCCTCCATTCTAGTTAGTGCTCTCTCTCTCTCTCTCTCTCTCTCTCTCTCTCTCTCTCTCTCTCTCACACACACACACACACACACACAGAGCCTCCTCCTCTTCTTTTTGCAGACAAAGCTACTGTCCTGGCGTCATTCGTACCTACCTGCTGCCATGCTCTACACGGTTATGCATGCTTACCCTCTGTAACTATGAGCCCCAAATTAAATGGTATACATTTCACAGGCCAGGGTATTCAGTCATGACAATAGAAAAGGAACAAAGCTATGTGAGTATATATGTATATGTGTGTACTACTGTGTCTATTTAGTGTTACTCATATGTGTTTAGAGATTACCATCTGGGACTAGATAATCTATCAGGGTACTCGTCCCTGGCCAAAATCAATTCTCCCTCTTCTAGCAAACTTTGATTAAGCGTAGCTCTTCATTTAGGAGCAGGGTCTAATGAAATATCCCTCATCCACATTGGTATGTCAACGGGTATTGTTATTGTGCAAGCTTTACACATAACCATATTGTTGAGATGTAGTGGGCATAGCATGACTGCCATGTCTAAAGAACAAGGCTTCCTAAACTCCTACTCCTGACACTTTTCCTCCAAGAAAACTTTCACGGTACTCTCACGTGTTTAGGTCTATGCAATGGGTTTACAGATCAAATATTTGCTGAAATAAATTATAAAGAAACTTATTTTACATTTCTTTGAGGTAAATACTTTACCACTAATAGAAGATGAAAGCAAATTACATGCTAATGAAATGGAGATGCATTCTCTTCCTATGAAGAATTAAAACTGGCTGAGTTTTGGTTCTATAACAAGAACAGCATCTCTAACATTCCTCGGAGTTCTTTGATATTTTGATTTGTCTATGCTGAGGATGCTGCACCACGTAAGCAGCAGAACTCTGTGTAGAGGCACTTCAAAAGTTATTGGAAATTCCTCCCTAATCCCGTGCCAAACTCTGTTTAACAATTTCTTTTTAAACCTTAAGTTAGCAACTCAAGCACAGAAATTCTTAAAAGCAAATATCCTGGGCTGGAGAGATGGTTCAGTAAGTGAAGTCTAAAGACCTGAGATCCTAAGGACACACACTTAGTAGAAGGACAGAAGTGGCTCCACAATTGTCCGATCTCCACACATGCGTGCATATGCACATAAATAAATAAGTCGTAATTATAAAAATAAAATCTAACATAACAGCATAATAAAACACAAAGGTTATTAATTGGGCACATGCTGAAGCATAATGCTAGTAAAATATGAAAAGTATGTTTTCTTTAATTAAATCATTATGATTTTATAAGAGCAGAGAAGGTTATTGTACAGACAAAACACTGTAACTCAAAGCATACAACAGTCTTAGTTCTGAGCCAAGGTACTCTAGGAAGCATTTTCTGGTCCTGTTTGATACTAAGAGCACATGCAAGGCAAATGGCACATGTTGTGTGTTCAGAACTAAGGCTGTAGTGAAGTCCTGTGGTAACATGGGTGAGTTCTGCCATACACATCTTCCATTCATTAACTGTTTGATTTTCATTTAATTTGCAGTCCTTACATGGCCAGGAAACTTTCACGGCTGCCAGAGTATTTGATATCCCTACATTCGGTTAAGTGATGCCACAGTTAAGAAGCTGGGCTCTAGAACATACCTTCTGTACCAAAGAGCACAAGGTGTAAACACATCCCCAACCCAACAGAGTCTTTTAATGGTGACCAGAGCACCTCATGGTGCCGTTAGCTTGAATGGCAAATAAAGACTTCATGAGCATATTCATCCATATATCTACTATCATGTATTGATGTTTGTGAGTGTGTATATATATATATATATATATGCCTCTCTACATATTTGCGCAAATTCTTGGAGGAAAAAAATACATTGCTGGTCATCTGAAGGTTGCAATTTAACAAAAATGGAAATCTTCTATACAACTAATGACATACATAAATATGTTGGGGACTGGTGCTTTTCAGTATCCGAAGGTTCTCTGCCCATCTCCTCCATCCCCAGTCTCAGGGGCAAGAGCAATGAAGTCACCTCCTGAGAAAGACCATTAGACACCACCTCAGCAACCACAGGCTTCTGCAGCACCATCTCACTGACTAGGAGACTTGATACAAGTTGATTTCTCATGGTTCTGGAGCCTGAAGTTCAAGATCAAGGAAAACGTTGTTCTTAATGAGGTCATTTACGCCTTGTAGATAGCTATCTTTTCCATATCTCTCGACATGGTAGAGAGAAAAAAATATCCGGGGTTTTCTCTCTGTTATTAAAATCTCAGTATTAATCAGTAGTTCCATGCTTACACCCTCATTTAAGCTCAATCATCTCTTCCATGCCTTGTTCCCAACACAGTCATATGGGGGACAGAAATTCAGCCTGTGAACAGAGCAAGGTAGACACACCCCAATTCTTAGCAACGACTCTTCTCCCAGCGAAGCCTAGACATCCAAAGTAACGGTAAGGAGAGGGGTAGTTCCCAGCTGCTGCCACACAGTGCCAGCTCCTGGGGATGGCTAACCATGATTTAGGATTTAGAATAATCCCGGAAACAAATCTCTAGGACTGTTTCTCATGGGGCTCCTATATCAGGTTAACTACTACGATAAGGCTGACTCTAAAGAAAAGAAGCATCATGGCATGAGCCAGGGTCAGACTAAACGTGAAGAGGGATTGGAGCCGAGCATTGACATTCATCTCCCCCTGCTTCCTGGTTGCAGACCCAAGGTGATACGCTACTTAAGGCACCATGACTTGCTTGACGTGACTATGGCCTTGGACTGGGAGGCAGAATTAACCTTCCTGCTTGCTTACGGAGTTCTTCTCAGGGTTTTGTCAGAGCAATCCAAAACAATCACTCTGGGCTGGAGAGGTGGCTCAGAGGTTAAGAGCACTGGCTGCTCTTCCAGAGGTCCTGAGTTCAATTCCCAGCAACCACAAGGTGGCTCACAACCATCTATAATGGGGTCTGGTGCCCTCTTCTGGCCTGCAGGCATACACACAGACAGAATGTTGTATACAAAAACAATCACTCTATCATCTAAATAAGTGACAACATATATCACACGGAACAATGTATCAGTCGGAGTGGAGAAGTTATGTAAAGGCAGCTAGGTAACCTTAGGCTAGCTCAGAGGGAGGATAGCCTATGCCACGGAGCATAAAGAATTCTCATTTCGCCGGGCAGTGGTGGCGCACGCCTTTAATCCCAGCACTCGGGAGGCAGAGGCAGGCGGATCTCTGTGAGTTCGAGACCAGCCTGGTCTACAAGAGCTAGTTCCAGGACAGGCTCCAAAGCTACAGAGAAACCCTGTCTCGAAAAACAAACAAACAAACAAACAAAAAAAAAGAATTCTCATTTCATTAGATAGGCCAGATCCCGTGTAGAGATGTACAATGTTGGTCCAGAAAAAAATGCGTCAAGTAGTCATCTGCAGTTCTGCCCTCACTGAGAGATGGCTGCTGACATAAAGGCCGTGCGCGTGTATGGAAGCCATCTACACTTCTCACTGGGACTCACGAGCAGCAACCTTCCAGTTCCTGTGTGATTTCTCTCAGACACTAACTCTTCCATGAGAACGGACCTAACAATCACCGTTCACCAGGGAGACTCTGCCATACACATTTCTCCCAACAAGTTCACAATCGTGTTGATTTTGATCTGACTCCTAAGCACCATGATAAAGAATGGACCCTTTATTGAAAACATCATGCTACAGGAGATAGCCTTGTTAATTCTCACTGTAAATTAGTTGTAAATTATCTCCACTTGTAACTTAGTTTTGTGACTCTTTTTATTAGACGTCAGTCTGTAGAGTCAGATAGCCACGAGGTAGTCAATGACAGAATCTCACAGTCGGCTGATTTCATATCAATGACACATTTGCACAGAGACAGCCGTGCCAGGCTCCAATTTGCCTCTCTCTCTTTTTTTTATAACCTACCTTCTCGTCCTATAATAATTCCTTCCTCTCTCTACAAATTCCTGCCCAAGCAGACGGAAGGTATTTCCCAGCAGAGTAAAAGCACGCTGGTATGAAAATGAAGGCAGGGTGAACACACTGGGTGCAAAGGTAGGAAAACGCCTCACCGGAGGGAACTTTCACCTGCTGTTGAAGGCTATGAAGGATTTCCAGAAGAGGAGGCTACCAGGGAAATGAAGAAGAAATAGATGAGGGATGGGGAAAAGGCTTCCGAGCCTGAGCTTGTAGACAGATAATGGGGGTGCTGCCTGCAATGTATGTGTGAAGGCCCTTCCAGGAGACAGTGACTTCCAGTCCCACAACTTAAGGCCAAGTTTCCAGGAGCGATCAGCAAGCATGACGCTAAGGATCGAAGCCAGTTTGGTGGAGTCCTCTTCTCCCAGTCCTCTTCTGCTAAGCCTCCTTCTCCCATTTGCTGCTGTGGCTGCTTGAGCATCTGTGCAGATGTCCCTGCCATGTGCTCTCACATCCCGTTTATTCCCTTCACCTTTATTACACCTCACACCCTGTCGTCTTAGAGAAGAGTATATTTATTTTTTTCGAGAAAAGAAAATGTATTGATTTCATTAAGTCATGAACCTTAAAAAAAAAACTCCTGATAAAAACATTGACAATTCTGAGAGAGGGAGAACATCTATGTTTTCAGTGTCAAAGCTGCCCATGTTCCTGATAACAAACCCTCACCCTTGCTTGCTTTTATACACAGCCCTAACGGGTCAACAAAAAGAACAATGACAACAGGCAAAAATACATGACAGTCCATGGGGGATGGAAGGGGCCTGGAAAGGGGATTATCTGGGGCAGGAAGAGACAAGATATCGATTAACGTGATAAAGGATACATATACATTACACAAATGTATAGAAATGTCTCGTGAAAGCTACTATTGTATACAGTTAATACAAAGACCAAAAACAAATCAGAAAAGAGAAAAATACAAAGGTGAAAACCAAGAGTAAACCAATATTAAATAACAACCACAAAATGTCTAGTCATTCAAAGGGAGCAGGAGAGAGACAGCTGCAGCCATTGAATAATTAATTCGTCATTACTGACAGTATCCAAGTCCCGGAGCAAGTCCAGTGGCCAGGCACAGGTGAGTACATAGAGGAAATATGCTCGCTGTATACAATGGAATATCATTTGGCGTAAAGGAGAACAAACCCAAGCCATTTGCAAGAATATGGGTAAAACGAGCACGGATCGTATTACACAAAATCAGCCGGTCTCAGAAAGTCAGGGATCACACACTTCCTCTCAAATGTGGCATCTAAAAACGTCTTTGCAAGCTAAAATAAAGATGAGTAGAGAAAAGGATTAGAATCAGGGAGAGCGGGAGTGACTATACACAAAAGGAATCTTACCAGAGCACACTATATATTAATAGGGAAAATCACCATGGAGGCCATTTTTTTTATTTAACAATTAAATACTATTAAGAAATTAATTTTGAAAACCCGCAAATAAAACTCTATTAACCTGGATCAATTGCCCTTACTGATTTTTTTTTTCAAAAAGCATAATTAAACATATGCTCTGTATGGGCACAGAACAAGGCCTTTAGAAAAGGACAAATTAGATATCATCTCCTAGGCATGACGCACACATGTCACCAGACAGCTCACAGAGAAGGGTGACGGGGGAGAAGCTCCTCATCTTCGGGAGTGGAAAGACCCATCCTACACAGAAGGGACCAGGGAAGATTCAGACACTGTTCTGAATACCTACTAGACCCACCCTCCCCCACTGTCATGGTGTGGCAGTCATTCATTTCTGATAACATCCTTTGCAATTCTTGGGCTACCTGGCATCCAAATATTTATATTTATTCAGCAAAGACGACTGAAGGGCTAAAGCAGTCACAGATCCATCGCTAGAAAATCTTTCTAATTCGAACTTGTTCACAAATCAAAGCCAAGAAGTCTGCTCAGATTCAGATGAATGCGAAGACGCTGAAGGTGAATTTCACGATATCGCCAACAGGCTTCCCTGCCACATGCTGACAAAGCTCATTAGACCTACCGCATTAGCATTTTGTAAAGTGAAAATGTATTTCAAATTTACAAATATTTACAATCATAAATAATTTACAAACAGTATCTCCTAATGGTAAGGTCAAAATTAAAAAAAAAAAAAAAAAAAAAAAACTGAGCCCTTTAGTGAGTAACCGGGTCCAAAAGAACATGATCACATCATACTCCATTCCCAAAGTTCACGCCCCAAGGGAACCCAGACATGCTGTGTAATCAACAGATTTTCTTCTAAAAGAAAAACCAGGCCCTTCATCTGAAGAACCAAAGTTTATTCAGCTCTTCGATTATTATGGAATATATAAAGTATTAGCCTCTTTCTTCAGCATTAAAACCTGTTTCCACATCATTAAGATGAATTTAAACAAATAAAAAGATCCAATTAGGTTGATTAAATTGGTCATCCAAATCAGGATCAGGATTTAGGAATTTGGTGGCTGAATTCAAGCTCTTCTTCCAGATCCATGAACCTTGGCATTACACTGGTACTTAGCTTTCCTAGAACGCCAAAGCTTTGCTACAACCACTAATCAATCAAAGTTTGATCCCCGATTTCATTCTTTCTGCTCAGAGAAGTAAGGGAATTTCTCAAAACTGAGTGTCCATACTGGTGCACAAATTTACACAGACCTAATGCCAGAGAGGACAGAGCACCCTTTGGGCTCAGAGCACCTCTTTGTGGTCAAAGAGGAACACACACATTATCTCAAAAGCTAGTCTGCATGCTTTGTCAACAAAGTCTAGATTGGAAAAAACAGCGTGCATGCTTTGTCTACGCGTCTGATTGACTTAGTAATGCTAGTGGGAGGGAGGCTCTATTGATCTCATTACTGCTGCTCCTCTTGAAGGTAAGAGGAGGAGGAGGAGGAGGAAGAGGAGGAAGAGAAGGGAGGCAGGAAGAGGAGGGAGAGTTAGAACAAAAAGGTTAAAGTTATGTGCTCAATTCCTCTGCCAGGAGATGAAACAAAGAAACCTCATCCACTAGGGCTTTTAAAGCTTTAAACGGTTCTAGAAGGTTCTTTCGTGCTGGCTTTTAAATACATAGAGGTCAGCCCTGAAACAAATGGGAACACCAGTAAAATCAATAGTACATTAATTTAAATCCTTGTAAATGATATTCTCTTCATCCAATAAAACCACAAAATAACTGTTACCCAAATTTCCCAAGGACAATGAATGTACCTTAAAAACATGTTTTTTTAAAGCTGGGAAGTGCTCAGGCCTCACCTCTGGCTCTTCCGGAGCATCCTCTCCAAGGGGATGTTTGTGCAGATCCAAGCCACTCTGGCTGGATGCCTGCCGCTCCTCCGCAAAAGAAGCATAGATATCCTCTGAGTCCGTGTCCACCCCGAGTACATGGCTTGCTTCCTCCTGGCTCCAGTCCAGTTCTTCCTCAGATTGCTTTAGGGAGCTGCTGCTGCTCTTGGGTACAATGCCTGCCGTGGAAAGGCTGTTGGGTACCGAGGTGTAGGATGACTGAGGTCCCGAGTAGGGTCGGCCCTCAGGGTCCAAGGCCTCTGCTTCCAGGAGGTCAGGCACCGAGAGGCTAAGACGCCGGTCCAGGTGATGCCTCACCCTTGAGTCCAAGGGTTTGCTTGGGGACTTTTTAATTTTCTTCTTGCTCAGGTTGCTTAACAATGGTCTGGTCCGCTGTTTTAATGACCCCCAGACAGATGGTTTCTCCAGATCCATGACTGCATGAAGAATCAAGAATGCCACTCCTCAAGAGTGCTCCTCTATTGGCGACTCCTGTAAGACAGAGCACAAAGAGAGGACATAGGCTTCTCGCATTGTAAGACAGACCCAAAGGGAACTTATGCAGAAAATTTACTCTTGGTTCCTTAAGGAGAAGGGAAACAGTAAGGTCATAATTTCACAGACATCACAAAAAGCATTTTAAGAAACAAAATATTTAAGTCATCAGAAATAGAAAAGTAATAAATGGGATTATTGGGTTGAACGTAAGGTTCCTGGACAAACCACTTACTCCAAGGACAGCAAAGCGACATCTGCCAGAGTGTTGCTGTAGCATTTCTTCACCATAAACAAGGGGGCGCTATATATACTTCTGTAAATGGAGGATCATCTAGTATTTGCTGGACTTGGAAAGGGAATAGGTATTTTAAACATTGCAGGTTGGGTGATGTCTGATGTAGTTATCAAAAGAAAATGTGTTGAGACATCAAAGATGATAAGAGAGTACCTACACCCAAGAGTCTTGCTACGCTCAAACGGAACCTTTTGTACATGCCAATCCATGCAACATATGTACCATCTTCCTGTGTAGCATCAGGTGTGTGTGTGTGTGTGTGTGTGTGTGTGTACATGTGTATCGAAGCCAGCGGTCAGGTGTTTTCCTCAGCCACTCTGTGCCTGGGTCTCTCACTGAACCTGGAACTCACCAGCTCACCCATGCACCTGCCTGCTAATGATGCTAATGAGCTCCAGGTATGCTCCTGCCTGTAGCGAATTTCACTTGCATTTTAATAAATAAACCTTGTCTGAAGTTCAGAGAGTAAAACAGCCACACTGATCAGCCTTACAGACCAGGCAGTGGTGACACACACCTTTAATCCTAGTAGCCACATTAGCTTGCCATAGAAACCAGATGGTAGTGGTGCACACCCTTAATCCCAGCACTAGAGAGAATTAAAAAAATGGGAGGATGCAGTGCTCAGACACAGTCTCAGTCTGAGAATTCTAGAGGCAGGATCGTCATTTCGAACTGGGGTTGAGGTAAGGGCCAGTGGCCTGGTGCTTTGCTTTTCTGGTCTTCAGGTTGAATTCCAGGACCTGCCTCTGAGTTTTTATTAATTATGCATCACCTGTCTGGAATGACAGGTAAGTCCCACCTTTTTAGGTGCTGGGAATCTGAATTCAGTTCCCTGTGCTTATACAGCCTGCATGCTACTACTGACTGAGCCCCCACCGCAATCTCTATATCTGTTTTGAAGGACAAATGTACTCATTTGAACTTGAATTCCACTTAATGGCTATACTTTCATATTCAAAGGATGGTAAAGAAAACATCTTTGCCAAAATGAGAGTCCTGTGCATCTCCAGAAGAACTGACGATGCTTCCATAACGGAGCCTTCCGCAAAGCAGGCCAAAGATGTGAATTAGACAAGCATCTCACATGCGATTGGGAGTGTGGGTGAGGATGGCTGCACAGACACATGTAGTCACACTGGAAATTCCATGGCGATTTCAGATGCCACAGGTTGGGTTAATATGAGTGCCAATAAAAACCATATTTGGAGAAATGACCCTATCTCATGTGCCAAATTCTTCCCACGATCTTTTGGAATGTGAACAAGCGTAGTCAGAGCACTGTGACCTATGCTGCACGGTTGTTGCTGAATCTGGCTGAGGAACCAAACTGAGAGCCAAGGGGTGGGGAAGCACTTTCTGAGAGCAACCCTCGGTGCTTTTTTGTCTCCTACCATCTCATATCAAGACAAGATATTTTAGTAGGGCAGTCAAAAATCTCTATAACTCAAGGTTCACACGGCTATTAACCTGTTGAAGATGAGACTACAAGACCTCTGTAGCACCTGCCTTTAGCCCGTCACCACAGGCAAGAGATTCTCCCAGTAGGCATTTGGTGTCTCCAGTACTACAGACTAGGTCCAAGGGCTCTAGAGGTTCAGATTCTACTTTACTATATATGTTCTACTTGGCTGCTGGATCAAGGTCATGCCATCTCATTATATCCCAGTTTTCTCAGTTCCCCGGTAGGGATGAGATTGCTCAGTCAGAGGAAAGGAGATCACATTGGAAGCTTCTGATAAACGTATGGAGGACATCCATGAAGTGACAGGAGCTATAAGGGATTCAGGGTACAGATCACAACCTCCAGAAATTCACCACAGAAATAGAAACAACACAACTGGGCAGTGGTGGATGGTGCACATCTTTAATCCAAGCACTTGAGGGGCAGGTGGATCTCTGTGAGTTGAAGCCAGCCTGTGCTACAGAGTGAGTGCCAGAACAGGCTCCAATGCTACAGAGAAACCCTGTCTTGAAAAACTAAGAGAGAGAAAGAGAGAGAGAGAGAGAGAGAGAGAGAGAGAGAACAAAAGAAATGAAATATCTGAAAAGAATATCATATCCAAATTCCATAGTAATTACAACCAGCTACAGTTCTTAACATTTAAAAAAAAAAATCTTATTCTGATCAACCACAAACAGACAGAGAGTAAAAAAAAAAAAAAAAAAAAAAAAAAAAAAAAAAAACAGTCTCAAATAACAGGAGGTTTTGATACAATGCAAGTCAAATACACAAAATAAATCACACCTATCTGAAGCTTAAAAGTTAACATCCACATATAAGAAACTATGCACTATTTGTCTTTCTGAGTCTGCGTCTTTCTCAGGCACATGGGGCTGATGGACATATGAACTTACAGAGATGGTGACAGACTACACAAGACCTGCACAATTAAATTCACAAAGTCACCCACAAAGAAGGGGACGTGGGCACAAAGTCCAACCCCTACCTAAGAAGCTATTTGCAATGTGTGGATACTGGGAGGTAGTGAAATAGTCTTTTCCAATGAAGTAACATTAAGTATATGAACCACACTCCAAGGCAGGCCTCATGTTCCGGAGTGGTTGTCACCCCAAATAGACTCCATGGTGTTCTGTTGTGTGTACGTGTGCTTGTGTGTCTGTGTGTGTTTGTGATTTCTTTTGGTTTGGTTTAGTTTGGTTGGTTGCGGGGAGGGTTTGTTCGTTTGTTCAAGCATTTGCTCTCAATCTTAGGGTCAAAACCCAAAACAATTTTTCACAGGGGTCACCTAAGCCCAGTAGAAGGACAGATGTTTACATTACAATTTATAACTGTACCAAAATTACAGATATAAAGTAGCAACAAAAAAAATAATTTTATGGTTGGGAGTCACCACAACATGAGAAACTGCATTAAAAGGTTGTAGCATTAGGAAGGTTGAGAACCTTCCTAACTGCATTAAAAGGTTGTAGCATTAGGAAGGTTAGAGAAAGAGAAATAACATGGATGGGTATGGAGGAGGAAGAACATGGGAGGGGCTGGGGAGAAGAACGAATCTCATTTAAATAGATGCAAATTCTAAAGAAAGTTCATGACAATGAAGAAGGAGGCCAGTAACTTCTGAGAAAAAAAAAAAAAACAGTGACCTTGGGTCTGGGAGCAACATAAATGCCAGGAGAAATCTGGAGAAACACCACAACACCAGAAAGAAATGAGCAGTGCGCTTGACCATGACCTCAGTGGGCACAGTAGAAGACAAATCACTCGAGGAATAGGGTATAACAAAATACTCTTATGACATTTGCAAGGGCTGTAGAAGGCATGAGGGATTTCATACACTAATAAAAGTGGGGAACTCAGAGGTACACCAACAGAGAAGACCTACATAATTCACACTCCCAGGTCTACAGGGTTCTCAAAGAAGCCCTTGTATAACCTGAAGTGGACTCACCAATGAGGTCATTAAGCCAAATTTTGTTTGGAATGTCTATAATAAAACTTAACAATTTGCATGATATTTAAATGATTAAGCCCACTCTATCAGATGAACCTGGTTCCCAAGAATCTGCTTTGCAACAGAACTTCCTGGCAATCGCTGTTTAGCATCTAAGTCCATAAAAGAGACTGGCACACCCTGGTGGGGAAATCTATTTGTTTTGAGAAGAAACTATGAGCGGAATTAAGTGCTCCTATAAAGGAGAGTCTTGATATCTTTGCATCTATAAAACAAAACAAAAAACATGCAATAAAGTGGTGCTGGGTGTTTAAAAACATACCCCTGAAGAACCAGCAGCATGTGGGAAAACATTGTTATCATCCATGCAGCTGACTTGCCCGGTGCCAACAAACAGATCCTTGGGTAGGATCAAGGGAGGTTGATGGAAGGGATATTAGGGACCATTAGAACACTTTCAGGGAAACTCATTTCCTCTGATTACTGTGGATCTATTCTCCATCACAATAGCTCTATCTTCAAGAATCTCCCAGAGGGAATCACACCGCATGTAACTTTAACTTTCCAAGGTTGGTTCCTTTCAAGCCGCACAGATTCACCTAAGTGGTGGGCCACGTCAGCAGCGGATTACCTCATGATTTCCAAGAGCAGTACGCTATTGTGTGTGCACATCACAGACTGATTTTCCTTGCAGGACAGGTGGAGCCTTTCTAGTCTTACTTTCTTTCCATGAAAGTGTTATAAATTTGTGGAGGACTGCCGCTCATTCTCTGAGGTAAATGGTCAGCAACGCTTTTGCTGGGGAAAGAGGCAAGTGAATGCTGACGTCATCGGAAATGATTCCTGGGTGGTTACAGGAATCTTTTTTTCCCCCACTAACAACTGGGAGGATTTCAATCATTTCTTCTGTAGCATTTGACAGTGCTAGTATTTTTATTTTTTTTCTTTGTAATTATTAGAATGGTGTTAAATTTTTATTTTCCTATTGGTGATAGTGATAATGGTTTAGGTCATTAGTTTGCTAACTTATATGTAATTTGGGGAACTGTCTATTCAAGACTTTTGTCCATTTGCTTTAATATAAGATTATTTGCTCTTTTACTCTGGGTTTGTGAGAGTTCATTATATATTTTGAATATAAGAACCTTGTTGAACACACAATTTGCAAATATTCACCTCAATTTTGCAGCTTGTCTTTTCACGTTGTTATTAATATCCTTTGAAGATCAAAAGTTCTCAATCATCAAGGGTTAACTTTTAGAAATACGATAACATTTAACAGATCTTACGCGACTGACTTGGTTTCATATCTAAGAATCCAAAGGTAATTTACAAAGGAGATCTCCAATGTTTCCTTCTAGGAGCTTTTGTTATGTTACATTTAGAATTATGACCTATTTCAATAAAATTTTGCATACACTGTTAGGTTTACGTCAAAGTTCCTTTTATACCTGGATGATGATTTATTCCAACCCTATCGCTAGGACACTGCTCTCTAATGAATTACTTAGCTCCTGTCTCAATGAAACACACCCAGGTTGTGAGGGGAGGAATTCTGCACTGTCTGTGCTGTTCCATTAACCCAAACACCCATCACTTTCCGCTGCTATACTGTCCTGATGGCCAGGGTTGCCTCCAGCCTTAAAATCAGCTTATGTAACTCTTCTAAATCCGTTCTCTTCCAGAACTGTTTTCCGATTCTGCTAAACACATCACTATTGGACACATTAAATCCAAGAGCTGTGCATTTAATGCAATGACAATAAAAATACAGCAGGATTTTTACATGGCTAGTAAACTTTCTCTAAAATCCATATACACCCCAAAAGATCCGGGTAGTGACAAAGCGATCAGCACACAAACGGTGGGTTACAGGAAACGGCTCTTTTCTCTAGTAAAGCTGTCGTTCGAAATGGCACTTCCAAGTTTCATGTTTTGTCTAGTTTTGAAACGATCTGTATCTTTCCGCTAGCCTGGTATGGTCACAGATGTGGCACGCTTCTGAGAAGAAGTAGCGCCTAAGGCAAGTCTAGTTCAGAGGAATCCCGATGATAATGTTCTTCCCTATCTACCGCATTCCATCTGGAGACAGGACTATTTTTAATAACTTTTATCAAAAAAGTAAAAGCATTTGCCCAACATTTCAAGTCCATAACAAGAACTAAATGCACTGAGTCACAAGCATATAAATACAAAAAAACAAAAAAAAAAAAAAACCTTTGTCAAGAGGGAAAAACAATTTGTTTGAGTGTGGTGGTGCATGCCTTTAATCCCAGCACTCTGGACACAGAGGCAGGTGGATCTCTGTGAGTTTGAGGCCAGCCTGGTCTACAAAGTAAGTTGTAGGATAGCCAAAGCTGTTATACAAGAAACCCTATCTTGGAAAGCTAGCCAAGCAAACAGACAAACAAAACAAACAACAACAACAAAAACATAATGTGCTCTCTTTTTTTAAATTGTTTTTATTAAGCTATACATTTTTTTCCACTCCCCTTCCTTCCTCCTCTCTCCCCTTCTGCCCTGTCTTGTGAGCCCCATGCTTCCAATTCACTCAGAAGAACTTGTCTTTTTCACTTTCCTATGTAGATCCATGTATGTCTCTCTTGGGGTCCTCATTGTTGTCTGGTTTCTCTGGGCTTGTGGCCTGTAGGCTGGTTTTTAAGGTACACTGCTAACTGGGGTTTGGTCTCCTTTATGACTAGAAAAACAATTCCTACAATATGCAGTGTGTACTTCAGAAGTAAGGAACACTAAAGGAAGAAATCCAAAGAGGACTTACATTTGAAGAAAAGCCCCATGAGATAAACCCACCTATTTGAATACTTAATATAATCCAACTTTCCTTATCTCAAAGGATATTTGGAAGCAAACCCAAATGTTTCATTTTCTCTCAAGTCTTAAGTTCAAAGACTCTTATCAGAAGCACCCAACAAACTGCAAGTTAAAAAATGTAAGCTTCCTAGCAGGGTAATGTGACTGCCAAACGTTAATTAAGTGTTCGCAAATAGAGAGCAGAGTGGATTTCGAATATTCCCAATATAAAAAAAAAAGTGTAAGTCTGGTCGTTTTATATTGCATATGAAAATGCCACACAATGCACATTAGATATCATAATTACTGTGTACCAACCAAAGAGAAAGATACACTAAAACTCTTTGCAAGAATACACTCCTGTTTTTGCAAAGCCACAGTAAACATTTAATCTCTTCGCAAAACAAAACCCTTCTGTTGCCTTGCCCCAAACCCCAGCTTTCACTAAATGAGCAAGAAAAAGCACTGTCTCGCTAAACCATTACAGCTATGGCTGGACAGTCACAGGCAACAGCCCGAGCCAAGGACACTAGTGGCACTGCCATCTATATTATGGTTTCAGGCATTCTTCACATCTGGCAGCAAAACAATTACCCAAATGGAAACAGAAGAACTTCAACACCAGTCCTCAAAGTGTCTGACTGAACCTGAGTCACACCAGCAGCTGAATCACAAACCCAGAGGAAAAAAAGGGGAGCTCAGAGTGACAATGGGACATTTTTCCCTTATGAGCTTAACAAAGCTGGTCAGTCACAAGAACTCCAAGTATTTCTCATAGTTCCTTTGTAGCAGTGGGTCTCAACCTGGGGTCGCAACCCCTTTGGGGGATTGGATGATTCTTTCACAAATATCCTTCCTATCAGATATTTACAATATGATTCATAGCATTAGTAAAATTACAGCTATGAAGTAGCAAGGAAAATAATCCATCACAACATGAGGAACTGTATTAAAAGATCGCAGGATCAGGAAGGTTGAGAACCACTGCTCTGTAGAATAATTTGTAGGTTTATTTCCACTACATAAATGTGAATTCATGTGGCAGAGTAACAGGCGATACATTCTAGTATATCTTATTTTGATCAAGCAATCTCCAACTAAAATTCTGGCGGTGTGAAAAGTCCTACTTTATTGAAGATCAGCTTTGACATAACTCATACGTTCTAGGGTAGGAGTGTGAGGATTCGAATTATTAAGCAAAAGGAACAGAGGTATAAGAAAAATAAGAGACAGAAACATAGAACGACATTGGGAGGGACATTCAGTGCATACTGAATCCACATTCATTTTCCACACGCTTATATACTTCATTCTCCAAAAGGAGAGAGGGGAGGGAGCAGACTTTATTAACAGGACACAAGGAATAGACTTGAATTCTCCAACCTTTGGTCCAGATGGAGCGGATCCATCTCTATACCCAAAATACTAATTAACCACACCCTCGGTGAGAATCTCTCATTTGTAGCCACACCTGTTGTCAACAAGGAGCTCAAATTCTCTGACCTCCAGTCAAGGTGGAACAGGCCCACACCTGTGGGTCCCCATACTACTTAAACACCAAATTTGGGATAGTTTTATCTTTACCCAATGAAAAGAGAGGCCCATGGTCTTAGGAGACTTTCTCGTTCTCAGTAGCCAATCAAAGGCTATACTCATGCCATCTGAGATCCTAAGTACAAATTTCTTCAGCACCTGTAGTGTATTTTGGTCGTGTGTGGAGAGAGTCAATCTATTTACAAAGCTAAAACGTCTCCGCCATGTCAAGCATCACATATGTTCATCCCCACATCACTGCCCTTATTTATGTATCTCTCTGTTATACATTTATTTATTTATTTTGGACAGTGTGCTTGCTTGACTCCAACAGAAAAACGTGCTTGGAAGTGCTTGCCAGTATTAAGCAAACACAGAGTGAGTGGGCTTTAGCACTGTTCACCCAAGGCCTGTCTTAACAGAGGCCTGATTCAGTCTTTCCTAACTCAGCCAGCTTCAAGTAGTGTGGGAAGCCTTTCGCTTCTGTATAATGCTGTCGTTTGCCATATATGTCAGCTTGCTGATTTTCAGAACCTGGACATCTGAGCTACACTCAAGGATTCCCAGATCTGGCCAGGTCATGTGTTTCTTGGTGAACTTCTGTTGCTTTTATTTCTATGCTTGCTTTCTTTGGTTTGGGCTGGGAAGGAAATTTCTTTGTTCAGTCCTATGAGTGAGAAGATTTCTAAACATCTTTTACTGCAAATGCCCAGCCTGCTTCCCAGTGGCCTGTGATGGTCTCTGTCAGGCTAAGTTTCCATACACAGAGACTGTACTGACTGCCTGTAACCACTTTACACACACAGCAATTCTTGTTATCGTTCTAAACTTTACAAACAAGATAAGCAAGTCAACCACTCTCGTAGCTCTTCAAATTGGTTTCCTTTTCCTGTGCTGTTCCATGTAAATATTAGCATCCCTATGTTTGGGGTCCAATCCCCAAATAAAAACAAATTAATGATTCTCTTCTCTACCAAGTCACCAGTGTGATTTTTCTCTGTATATCATTTGAACAATAGGTTAGAATAGTTTTATATTTATAGACAAATTAGGCAGAAAGTACACAGTATGAAGAACCAACATTCCTTTGCAGTCTGCTTTCCTGCAAGCCATCCCCCCCTCATTTATCCTTTGTGTGTGCTATATGTATTCACTGAGCACAGTGATCAGTTTCATAGAGATAATTTCTTTCACGTACATTCTGTAATTTAACCATAGTTACATTCTTCTTCCTCCCATGGGTGCCCCTACCTTTACTCTCTCTGGGTTTGAACAAATGTTAGTTGTTTATGAACCATTATAACATTATAAAAAAATGTTTCCTTGACCTAAATAAACTCTGTACTCCCTATCCCTCCCTCTCCTATGCCTCACAGTCACCTCTTGCTTTAGAGGGTCTTAGGCTTCATGTTCCCAGAATGCCAAAGGTAGCAGATCTCACGTCACATATTCTTTAGTTTCTCCCATTTCTCTGAGCAGAGCACATTTAAGATCCCTTTCTCTGATTTTTTTTGTAGATGAATTTAATATTTATTGTTCCATAAGATTACATTTTTTGGAGGTACCACAGTTACCAGTTCACGAACTGAGGGCAACCTTAGTTATTTCTCCTGCCTGCCATTATGAGTAAAGCTGCTATAAAAAAACATATTGAAACTTTTGTGTGGATGTAAGTTCGATATATTTGGGGCAAGGATCACAGGATCATACAATATCTATGCAATGCAACATTGAGCAATCTTCAGCACTCCCCAGCTGTAGCTTCAGGGTTTCCCTAGCATCCAGTCTTGCTCATATCTGCTGCCAATGCCTGAGCATCACGCTGGTTTACAGCCACGGGTGTTGTTGTTTTATTTCGCAGCAGTTACTAGAATACAGAAAACTGCCTTTTATGTAGATTCTAAATCCAATCATATCATTAAAATCATTTTAAAACTAGTAATGTGCCTAAAACCATCTCTAGTTACCACGATAGACAACTGTCTCACTTTCTTTTCCTCTTGCTGTACAAATACCCCGACAAAGCAACTCAGGGGAAAAGGCATCTACTTCGGTTCATAGTTCAAGGGTACAGTCTCCTGGAACAGTGTCCTATGGTGAGAAAGTCAAGGCAACAGGAGGCATGAAGCAGCTGGTCAGATCATCCTCAGGCTGCAAGCAGGGATAGGAATGCTGATGCTCTGGCCTTGTCCTCTTGACACAGCCTGGAGCCCAATCGCAGCGAATGGTGCTGTCCACTTCTAGTGTGGCTTTCCCACTTGCTTAACCAGAGCCGCATAATCCATATAATACATAACATTATATAATGTTATATCATGCCACACACATGTCTCTTGGGAGAGCTCAGATTCTGTCCAGTTGACAGTTAATACTAGCCACCATGACCAAATCATTTCCAAGTGGCAATAGTTTTTTTTTTTAGCTTTTTAGCATGTCAGGTGATTTTTCTCCCTTTTCACACGATCAGGGTATCTAAGGTAATCATACTAGAAGCTCCGCTGAGAAGCACTTTAATATCTCTTGAGGCGTCTCAAGGTAAAGAGATAGCCTTAGTTTAGCAATCTAAAACACAAACACTTATTGAACTGTCAAAACAGTTTTCCTCGCCGGGCGGTGGTGGCGCATGCCTTTAATCCCGGCCCTCGGGAGGCAGAGGCAGGCGGATCTCTGAGTTCGAGGCCAACTTGGTCTACAAGAGCTAGTTCCAGGACAGGCTCTAGAAACTACAGGGAAACCCTGTGTTGAAAAACCAAAAAAAAAAAAAAAACAAAAAAAAAAAAACAGTTTTCCTCCATCTGTTTAGATGCGTGTGATTTTTTTTTTCTCTTCTCAAATGTTAATATAGTGAATCACACAGATATCTCAGTATGGAACATTTTATTTCCCTACCAAGAAAAATTCAAATACTCCTTTTATTAGTATACCAATTGAATTCAAGCACTGCTAAGTTCAGACTGCAAACATTTCACTTAGAATTTGTTCATATAACTTTGCATGTGTTATGAACTTCTAATTTTTGGTTGATATTTCAGTGTGAGACTCATGATTATCTCACGTCCAGCAAAGAAAACATCAGTGTAAACTAAGAATTTCTTGGAGTTAGTAGAAGATGGCTCCATTGAGATAAAGTAACACTTCAGGTTGTCTTCTGCACACACTCTCATGCACACACAGAGACACACAATTAAGCACACACAATGCACACAATGCATGTCCACCCAACCATGTGCATGAATATGCACATAATGTGCACACATGTGCCTGCCCACTGCCAGATACATATATATATACATATACACACATGTGTATGCGCACCCCTTATGCACATATATATGCATAAAATACACAATGCATGCCTACGTCTAAAACATGAACATACATACACATACAAAACAAATATATGTACATGCATGCGCACCCCATACACACACAGGTGCATGCCATTCCTCAAATATACATATACAACACATACAGATGCATGCCCACCCCCAACATGCTCATACATGTAAACACATAAAACACATACACTAGTGACATTCCTTAAAAGACTCGCAGAACCTAACTGCTAACGTGTATAAAAGTTTGGGGAGAAAGTTATTTAACTACTTGATGAAAATTTCTTTATTTGTTTTAGGTGCTTGTTTTTGTATATATTTGTATTTCTTGGTGGCTAATATATTTTATTAGAAAGTATAAGTTTTTATCTAGGGCTCTAAACATACCAGCATAAAACATTCACCTTATTACAGATTCAATCCCTGCCTGTTTATGAACACACTCATATTATTTTTAATATTATTTTTCCTTTGCATAAGAATTGATAAAGCCCAAAGGCGTTTCTTTAAAAAGTTCTTATGAACAGAAAAATCCATCCTACTTGCTGTATCTTGACAGTTTTTTCCTTTTATCTTTTTCCAATCTCATCAATGTCTGCTCTTACCATTTTTTATAAGTTGATACAAAACTAAATACCTGAATATAAGAGGCTGGGAACTAGAGGAATGGCTCAGCAGTTAGGCATGAATACAGCCTTACAGAGAACCTTATTTTGGCTCCCAGTACCCATGTCAGGCACACAAAGACATATACATATGCAGGCATTGAAAATAATAAATATTCTGAAATATAAAGTGCCCAGAATAAGTGGGGTACACTAGAGGAAAAGAAGGAAAGGAGGCTGTGTCTTTAACGTCTCAAAATGGCCATAAAGCTGCAATAAAACTGATGTTGATTGGGTCCATAGATGCACAATTACATAAGGAATTGGGAAAAGAAACCTAGACATGGGGCTGTATCAAGCTATAGGGAAAATAAATATGCTTGAAAAGGTTTTTTTCCTTTTGAAACTTTCAATGTGAACATTTTTCATATCTTTCATGATTATGATGCTACTGTCAATGATGTCCTATTTCCTTTTACAACGCACATATAGAATTGTACCGTATTTTGGGCATTTTACCCTTGCACTCAGTATCTATCAGCTGCAATAATTTCCTCTGACAGGGTATTCAGTAACTACTCTCAGTTTTCAGTCTGTTTTCACACAATCTCACCACCCCTGCTAAAGCCACAACTGACTTTCTCACTTCTCACAGATTCATAACTTGTTTTACACATTGATTAATAATGCCAGAGGTGAGAGGTGACTTCATTCCATTGGAGAAAAAGTTTTCAAACTTAAAATGACTTAAGTATAAATATATGTATATATGTATGTATATATATGTGTGTGTGTGTACATATACATATATATGTGTGTGTGTATATATATATATGTATATATATATATATATGGCTTTAAAAGCCAAATACCAAGATAAGAAAATTTCCTCTTATATCCTGTTGGATAAGAGTTCTTATAAAAACTAATAAAACTTTAAGGGACTGCTTAATTTCTACACAGGAACTGTTTAATTATCTTTGTGTTACTGATATCTAACTGTTGCTGAAGATTGATTCAGGAAAAAAAATCTGTGTATTTTCAGAAATGCTATAATTATGGAATAAACACAAAAAATTTAAAAGTACAAGGAAAAATGTACACGCACACATATGCATACCATAAACACAGACAAGGCAATATAAATATGGGAAAAATCTCCAGTTGGAATGTACTATTAGCATAAATGTTATCCAGAATTAAATAACAGCATAATTTAATAAGCAACTTGTAAACAGTTATAATGTTATATGCTAACATAAAATATAAATACATACAAACATATACTGAGATTTGTTGCAAAGTATAATATTCTAATAGAAATAATAAAAATATTAAACATTCTCCAGTCATTATGTCCTATGCCTGCCAATTATTTGGAGGCGGTTGACTACGTTGCTTATATCTGTGTTCTGATTAGTCATTTTCTTCTCTCAGCAATCTTAATGACGTTGAATTGATGGCACTCCGTTAACGAAATGAAGAGAAAGATGTTCTCGTTGAATCCAAGTGATTTCCTGAAGAACTAAAGCCTCTCATGGAACAGTCTGGATTTTACAGGAATATCATAGATTGAGTCCTGGATTTTTGTGTTTTGTCTATGCAGTGAAAGAAGCCAAGCTGGCAGCTGGAAACATGATTGTAGAACAGAGAGATGGATCATGTCTAGAAATTAATGTTGTAGAGATTGGCATTCGGGTTTTTATTGGAGAAGACTACAGATGAAAATATATAGATAAAGAAGGCATGAACCTGAAGGGACCCTAGCACTTAATGGCCAAGATAAATTCACAAAGGAAACTACAAAGACTTAGACAAGAAAAAAAAAAAAAAGGGTGTGGTGTCACCTACGACAACCAGAACCTAAAGCAGAGGCGCCAAAGGAAGGGTGTTTTCTAGAGGAAGTGGTCAGCATCATGAAGTACTGCGTAGAGACAAAGGTACAACAATCTTGAAAGTATCCATCTGACAAAGTGAAAAGCATAAGCAGTGATGGTATGGGTTGCCTTGATGATGTGACTCGGAAAACAGTCTGAGTGGAGGAAGGCAAGAAGAGCTTGGGAAGAGAGGAAATAAATATACAACACTCACAGGTGGACTGGAGAGGAAGATAAATGCAGGTCCACTTGGGGAGGCATGATCATGGTGAGGGGTGGACAGATGAAGCTCTTCCCCTAAAGGCTCATCCACAGTTCAATGCAGACTTCAGTCAGCAAGCCCTCATTGGCTCATAGAGGGATTGGTTCCCCATTCCCACAGAAACACATGCAAACTTTCTCCACTTCCTTATCTGAAGTTATCTCAGCTGTCCAGATGTTGAGTCGAGCTTTAGTTTAACCAAGCGATGTCCAACAATCAATGGAAGGGTATTTACCAAGTGCAAGAGAAGCAACTCACTTCGTGTTATTACATCTATTTGCTTCATTGGCCCCGTGTAAACCACAGACCCATCACTGAGTTACTACAGCACAAAGCAGTAGCCAAACTTCAGAAACCCCAGTCCAATATACTGTTGTATCTAAAAGTTTCCCTTATATGATGGTCAATCTTAACTGTTAATGTGACTAGATTTCAAATCACCTAGAAGACACACTTACAGCATGTACAGGAGAATGTTTCTGGAGAATTAACAGAGAAGCAAAGACTCACCCCGGTTGTGGGTAGCAACCTCCTTTAGTGTGTGCCTCAGTTGTTAAAAATCAAAGCCATCTGAGTGCCTATGTTCATGTCTGCCTGCTTCCTGACAATGGACACAATGTGACCACACACTCAGAGTCCTGCCGCCATCATACCTTCCCCACAGTGCTGGATGATGCTCCCAAACTGGGTGCCAAAATCGATCCTTCCTGCCTGAAGTGGTCCTGGCAATAAAAACTGCATCTGAAACCATACCTGGAAACTGGCTTCAGAAAAAGCACATGCTGAAGGTGTTGGTCAGGTTTCCTGCTATCAGACTAGGATTTTAAGACAATAACCATTTTTATAAAATGCTATTCTACCTAGGGTTTGAACTATTTTAGAATATTGTGAGTCCAACTATTTAGCTAGAAATGTTAGGCATGTTCCTAAGCCATTTCTAATGTAAAATATGGCTATGTGTATTTTTAAATCACCAAATTAATGTAGTTTTTAATAGAAACAAAATATTTCAGGTATATGACTGTCATCTATTAAAAGTTGAAAAATTCAGTCCACAAAAGATCTCAGTTTGTCTTTCCCTTTCTTTCCAATCAAACAAGTAGTTACTTCATAACCCGTCTTTAGAAAGTAAATCCTCATCCATATCTGTCTGAACAGGAGCATCAGACACATGTTCGAAGAGTAATTATATCTCCTCCAGACAGACAGAGGAACCCCGATATCCTCAAAATGACAAAAGTATTTCTATTGCTACCATCCAGAGATTCCCAGCCAGTTTCAAGCCATGCACTCAGGCAATCACATCATAACGTCTGCAAGGTGATAACAGCAGATGCGTTTCTCACTTCAAGTGGATGGGAGAATCATCTGAGTCTGATGAGCAGAAAACCCAGCATTTGGGCGGTTCTTCATACGTTGTTATAACTTAAACTATGTGGTTCATTTGTCTAGATGAACAAGCATGTGTAGATTACGGTTTCGTCATCTTTATTTAACTAGAAGAAAGGTAACCTTTTTTAAACACATTCTCTCCCATTCATACACAGCCCCAAATGCACACACCACCAAGCGCTACCATTCAACCATCCTGCTACTGAATAATTTATTTATCCTCTAAACATTGTTGGTATCTAAGTAATCATGGGATAGTCCAGCCTTTAGAGATATGTCAGGGAACAAAACAGACTTCTTTATTTCATAGGATTTGTATCCTACTTAGAAGAGACAGACTAGAAGTAACTCTGTCGGCACTAGGGGTGGCGTATTATTTAGTGTGCGGGGCTGTCCTACACATTGACATTATCACCGGTCCTCACTTCCTCGGCATCAACAGCATCCCAGCCACAGGGACAATCAAATACAGCAGCTGTCTCTTTAAAAGTGATCTCCGGTGGGATCACGCAGTTCTCTAGTGGGAGCCACCAGGACTCTCCCCACCCGTACTGTCACTTTGTTCTGCCTCTGTCACTTTATTCTGCCAGCATGAGAGGAAGAGGGTGGCAGGAGTCATTAGGAAGATGGCTGGATGACCAAGCAACTTTAAAAATGGCCTGCTTTCTCTATTTTGTTTAGGTTTTTACATCGGGCATTTTCTTACCTCAAACTACAATTCGACACTGTTATTTTCAAATTAGTATCAGAAACAATTGTCTGCCCAGAGAGGAACTTAGCAAGCTCCAGAAGTGTTTCTCAACCTGAGGGTCATGACCCCTTTAAGGTGCACATATCAGATATTCTGAAAATCAGATATTAATGTTATGATTCATAACAGCACTGGAATTACAGGTATGAGGTAGCAGTGGAACAATTTTATGGTTGGAAATCATCGCAAAAGGAGGATATATTAAGAGGTCTTGGCTTTAGGAAGGTTGAGAAGCACTATGTTAGAAGGACAACTGACCCCAGAGAGTCCTCGCAGGATTTAGCACCTACTGTTGAATTGGAAATGTAATAAATGGGTCAGGAAAAAAATTCAAAGCCAAGGAAATTTTATTCAGAACCTTGGATATATTAAAATGTGCTTGGCATTGGAGAAGTAGACAAAATACCAGAGAACTCTGCAGCCCAAACTAATCATGCATGTCTGAATCTAATAAACCCCACCGAAGCTGCCGTGCTCGTGGGACAAAGCTTACACAAAACACTAAAAATGAATTATGAGCTCTCTGCTTCACATATTTTATGACAGCCACCAAAAACATGATTCAAGATAGGCAAAGTTGTAGAAACATATCTATATTTGTATATACGCAACATCAGTTGGATGTACAACTGAATTTGAAGAAAAATAAAGAGTAGAATTTAATGTTATGCTCATGTTTAATAAGTCAACTATTAAATAGGAATGACTGCAGACATCCAAGTTAACAAGGCAAGTCTATGGTTTATAATCTAACAGTAAGTATTCAATAGGGAGCAAAATGGAGCTTCATGTACATCACAGACAAGCAGACGTTCAGACAATTTCAATGAGGCATTTAACACAAAGGGTACACAATGGGAGCCAGTAATCGGAGGAAGAAATACTCTCAGAAAACAAAATGACATCAAAATGCCTGTGTGTGCACATGCGTGCGCACGTGCGTGCATGCGTGTTTTCTAAGACATACCACTATATTCAAAACTAAACTAATTTCTGTAATGGCTAAATAAAATGATCAAAAAAAAAACTAGCAATGCACAGTGCTGGTGAGACTGCCTAGGTGCCTAGCAAACTGGAATAGTCATGTACTGAAAACAGGAACAAAAGCTAACACAGACACGTTGGAAAATGTCAACAGTTTCTTGAGTAATGAAATATCTTCCTGTCGTGTAACCCAGCACCACACTTACCACTCAGGGAATATGGAAAGAGATGTCCACACAGATCTTTATATAACTAGTTAAATTTCAGACTTCATATATATACATATATATATATGTATATGTATATATATATATATACATGTATACATGTACATGGTAAATTTACTGCATAAGAGTTTTATAATAAACCTGACCTTTAAATCAACAAGATCTTAAACAGGTATAAAAGACTTCTTCAAAACAAACACAAATGCCAAAATTCACAAAACAACACAATACATGCCAATCCTGTCATAATGCCACCCTTTCAGGTCTTACGCATCCCAAAGAAGCCATAAAGGGCTCCTTCTGCACAGTGTTTCCACAGGATTCCATTGTTCTGGGTGAGTGCTGAACTCATATATTTCATTTTCTGACTAAACCCTTCTAAAGAAGAAGATATATAAACTTGAACTGACTCACAGTTCAAATGCCAGGAAACTGGCCACTCACCAAAGCATACTCTGGAAGTTCTTTGCCAAAAAAACTGGCCTCTGACTATCACCACCTCTGATGTGTCTGCCCTGTCCTGTTTCAGATAACTGGCAGCCACTCGGCTTCCCATCGACTAAACACATCAATCTTCTGACTTCTCTCCATTTCTGCATCCCAGCTTTCAAAGTTTTCAGATCGGCTGACAACGCTCAACTGCCTTTTCTCCACTTGGACAAAGTTCAGAAATGTACCAGGCCTCCTTCGCAGGGATGCCTTACCACCCCCCACACCAGAGCATGGGCAATGTTGATTTTCATTTTAACATTGAGCAGTGCTTACTGTTGTTAAACTTGAACATGAAAACTGATTGGCTCACTTGGCAACACTCAGCCAGCCTTTCGTTAAGAAGTTGGTCACTGTGCTGGAAACAAAGCAGGGATCAAAGCACGAAACCCTGGATGCAGAAGGGATGCGTCGAGAGGACAAGACAGACAAGAAATAGTAACCAAAAATAATTTTCTTTGAAATCCAAAAAAATATTTCCTTTCCTTCCCACAGTGAGTAGTACAAATGAAGACAGAAACTTCCAGGAGGGGAAAAAGAAAATGTGGTCCTCTTCCCAAACCCAGGTTTCAGTGAGTCACAAGCCACTGGAGAGGATCTGAAGGAAGATGGGGAGTCTTGCCATACCAGACATTATCACAGGGTCCGTGTGTTCATGATCATCCTCAGTGCTGTGTGTGTGTGTGTGTGTGTGTGTGTGTGTGTGTGTGTGTGTGTGTAAGCACATTCTGGCACTCCAGCTACCAATCTTTTAAGTTGTTGGCCCATTTTACTGAGAAAGATTCTCCAAAGAAACCGTACAAGGCACAGATAAGACACCAATCAAGGGGAAAATACGCTCCCAGCGTGAGGCTTCCTGGTCAAATGATTATATTATTAAAAACATTGCTCATGAACTGTTTTATTGTATTGGCTTCTTTTTTTTACAAGGTAAGTGTGGAGTAAAGAGAGGAGAAGGTATCTTGTATTTTATAACACATTTTCAGTTCTGATGTCCCCAGCCTACTGAATATTCATGCTTGTGCCTTTCTTTTAAATGATCCCCCAGCACAAGTCTGATGTACCACCTGGAATTCTTAAGAGGGAGAAGACTACCATATGCCTTATAGAAAAAAATATGTATGCTAAATAACCTTTATGTATACATGAACTATAGTGCCTTGGCCACAAGCTCAATGCTAATGAATGCCATAGACACATACAATACACACTGCATGGGTGTGTGCACAAAATAAGGTATTCTTTTTTTTTTTTTGGTTTTTCGAGACAGGGTTTCTCTGCAGCTTTTCTAGAGCCTGTCCTGGAACTAGCTCTTGTAGACCAGGCTGGCCTCGAACTCACAGAGATCCGCCTGCCTCTGCCTCCCGAGTGCTGGGATTAAAGGCGTGCGCCACCACCGCCCGGCAAGGTATTCTTAACAGTACCACACACAAAAAAAATAAGTTCATGTACTAAAAAGAAAATACGTTGCAATTTGAGTTACACAAGTTGAGACTTGAGCTTTGTAAGAGCCTAACTCAGAACCTAACTATTTGCAAGAACATAACTATCGGAGAGGTGGTTTGGTTGTCATTTCTACAGGTGATCCAGAACCCACATGATGGATCGGAACCTTCAGTAACTCCAGTTTGAAGGAACCTGACAACTTCCTCTGGCCTCTGCTGGCACTATATACGCACGATATACATGCATATATGTAGGCAAACCATTTATGCATGTATATACAAAAATAATGCAAAATTTTAACAGTCTAACTGTATAGTTCCCCTGAAAGCAATGGTTCAGCTGATCAGTGCTCACTAGCTCACTGCTTCTGTTGGCTCTGTAGAATACAACAAATGTGAACATAGCGACCAAATACAGTCAGTGTATACCTTCTTTGATAGGTTCTTCTAATGGTCAGGATTTCACTAATAGACACACACATAGGTTCTTTAAGAAATCAAGAGATTTGTGAACACACATGATTAAGTCATGAATCTATTATAAGAATCCATATTTTTTGTTCCTAGGGAATTGCCTAACAAGACTACATATCATTTCGCATGTAAAGTAACAGAACATTGGCATGTTCAAATGCATTCAGACGCGGTATTCAACATGCATGTGTGATTACAGACATCATCACGGCAGCTTTTACTCATTTGCTATTGGGTTTACACTCACATTTGAAGATAAAATTAGGAGTGAACTAACACGCTATTGACCCTGATAAATGAAGCCAGGCCAATCTGTGTCCAATAATGTTTCAGTCAAAAGAAATGGCACACATTATAAATGGGTAAGGAAAGAGGACAGACTGGGAAACACATGCACAAATTGAAACTGTAATCTTCAAACAATTATTTCCAAATGAGGTTCAGTTGGCAAACACAGCACATGAAAGAGCACCATAAAAGGGCATATTTCATCAAAACTGCACAAGAATACTATTACAAAGTTTCACTTGTTGGCACTTAATAATACTAAAGGATTTGTGTGACTTCAGCTAAAAGCCTTTTAAGTATAATTTATTTTTAATCGCCCAAAGTCAATTAAATTATCTCAAATAAAAGGATACATTGATTACATGGCTGGAATTAAATGTGTGAAGACAACAGAGGGGAAAAAATAAAACAGTTTAGTTTCCGAAGTCCTTACTATGTATCTAATTAGACTGACTTTTACACGAAATGACAGCAGCTTTCCCAAAGCCCCGAAATAAGCATGGCTTCCTAACCAAGTGTATCACTCAGACCTTTCCCTACTTTGACAATATCAGCGAGGAGGGGTTGAGAGGCAGATTTGTTTTGGCTCATCATTTTGGATGCTTTCGTCCACGTGTGGCTTTATCTTTTTACTTAGGACCTTAGTAAGGTAGAACAATTTGTGGTTGGCGGGAGAATGTTGTAGAAGCCATGAAGCGTGGGAGGGGAGGCCAGGAAAATGGTGCATTTTTCCAGGGCCCCTTCTAATGACCCACTTTCTATAAGAAGGCCTCCTATTTTTCTAATTTTATAATTTTCTACCCCCTCCCAACATTGCTGTCATAGTATACAGGCATGAAAGGATTGAGCCTCTGCTGAAAACCAAGTCCTTATGATCTGATCACCTGATGGTTGGGTCCTCCAGTTGGGGATCACGCTTCAACTCATGATGAGATGCTGTCTATATAAACCTTAAAGTCATTCAACTTCACAGACTTCAAATAGATTTTAGTAAGCTTTTCTGTTCAAGTTCAAGTTCCACATGAATTCATGAATCCATTCACAAGTACCAGTAAGTCCCAGTCAAGTGGGGATTGACTTGACAACCCATTTTCCTTAGCAGCATGACCTAACCCACAGAATTTGTGACTGCTAATAGAGTCTCTTTGTAATGCAGAAGTTTCAACTTTATGAACCTGGACTACAAATTCAGATCTTGGTGGCAATAGCTTGTGGGGTTGGGATACTGGGCCTGTTGTGTTCCTGACATATACTCACTTCTATATCACATAGTCAGGATCTCAACTAAACCTGGAAAGCCCCCTGTGCTGAAGGGATCATGTCCGGCCCATGCCGTCATCTGAAAGTCATAGAAAAGGAGGCAAAGACTTCTAAGAGGAAATTCTGTATTAAAGGAATGCCCTTGACTAAGATACTGGGACCCAAGCCCCTTCCTCATTTTGCTTCCCAGCTCCTGTGTGGTAAACAGGCCTCTTGTACCACATCTGCAGGGCCCTGTGACACACCATCCAACCATAGGCCCCAAAGCACCCACTAACCATCAACTGAAACCTCTGATGTTGTAACCAAAATAAACCTTTCCTTTTCATTAGTCTTGTGTATTTTGATCCAGTAAAGAGATCGTAACATACAATACAAAGACAATTATATACTATTCATCAAAAGCCCACAGGCATTTTGAGTAAATGAGAAAACCCCAGTTTGCAAATTAAAGAACAAATACATGGATAGCTTACACTTGTCTCAGCTATTTGGGGGTGGCAGAGTTGTTTTTAGAGTACACAGCTGTCACCTGCATACACATGGCCTTGGTGAATTATACAAAAGGACATGAACTTGGGATAAAATATTCAGGAGAACATTTGAGGAATGAAGTATGGACTGAAATTTATATTTCATTGTATATACATGTGAAATTCTTCAGAATAACAAGGAATTGAAAAAAATACAGAGCTGACTCACATAGGACCCAAATAGTAGATAGAATCAGATTCACTCATCCCTCTACAGATGAGCAAGGCAAAAGTTGAGAAGACAGTGCAGTATTGGAAAGGCTAAACTGCAGTGTTTGAAACTCTTCTTTGTTTGTGTGTGGTTGATAACTGTATTCTTAGGCATTGTATGACAACCAGAGATGGAAGAGAAGGCAGAGAGAAAGCTGGTTCAGAACCCTAAGTCTGAAGATCACACCATCCCATCAGTGACAGATAAAGAAATGGCACACAATCTAAAGAGCAAGAATTCTCTGGGCTAGCCGGGCGGTGGTGGCGCACGCCTTTAATCCCAGCACTCGGGAGGCAGAGGCAGGCGGATCTCTGTGAGTTCGAGACCAGCCTGGTCTACAAGAGCTAGTTCCAGGATAGGCTTCAAAGCTACAGAGAAACCCTGTCTCGAAAAACCAAAAAAAAAAAAAAAAAAAAAAAAAAAAAAAAAAAAAAGAATTCTCTGGGCTAAGTGACAGCAGATGACAGCGATCTGAAGAAAGAACGACAGAGATTGTAGCCACCTCTCAACTACCTTTCGGAAAGAAGCCCTAGGAGATCTCTATTACTGAAGAACTTTTGCATTCCCTTATCTCTAGAGAGCTGCAGACACTACAGTGATTAGAATCCTTGGGAAACTTCTAGGGCTTCAGGCACACATGATGCAGAAGAAGGCAGCCCTTCAGGAGGAACACACAGAAACAGAGTCACTTGCACAATCCTGAGAGAAAGCAAATGACCCCATGGTAAGCATTCGAATTTTAAGACTGGGCTTCTGGAAAAATTGAGAATAGAGATGCCAGTGGTCAGCATATTCTTTGCTACTAGTTAACAGAATTTGGAAACAACCATTTCAGTACAGGGAGAAGGGCATGGGACGGGGCTTAGACTAGAGCTGTGTACCATGTCTGCCCAGCATAATCAAGGTGCAGGTGACGGGTGTGAAGGGGCTCTTGCTTCATAGCCATAGAGACCTAAGCAAGCTATGCCAGTCAGCTTCCCAGGGCTCTAACAAAACACACAAGGTGAATAACTGCGAAAGCTTTGTTTGGACTCACGTTTTTAGAAGTTTAGTCCATGGTCATTTGACCCCGCTGCTTTGGGTCTATGGGAATACAGTGCATTATCAGAGGAATACAAGGAAGAGAAATCCTGATCACATTGATCCAACATAGAAGCAAAGATGGGAGCTAAGAGGAAGAGGCCAGGATCGGAACAGCCTCTTCAAAAGGACCATGACCCAAGTCCAGCCTCCACGCCTCACCTCTTAACATATACCACCTCCCAATCCACCATGCCGTGGGGAACCAGACCTTCAACGCATGTGTCTTTGGGGGAACATTCAGGACCTAAACTACATCACAAGCCTTAACGCATAATTTTGCCTCAGAAAAAAAGCCGAATCCTTTACAAAACATAGAGCCTGCATCGCAACAGAAACATGACAAGTTTCACACAGAACAGGGCACAGATCAAACCTTCCTTCCTGTGAAAAGCTTCAGCCAAGTTTGTGGCAATCAGAATTTAAGACTTCACCAAAGAGAGTAAGCATTCCATCAACCATAGCAAAACTCCAGCCGCTCAGAGTTTATAGAGAGCTCCTAAATGACTAGCTAGGAGGTCAGAGTGCAGTTTGATGCCCCTGAGAAACAAACGCACTTTCCATTTTCAGACGTTTTTGAGTTTTTGTGTAAGTGGTCTAGAAACCAGCAGAGACAGCTGCAGTCACAAACCAGCAGCAGAAACAGACGCAGAAGGCCAGCTTCCGGTCCCTGGCCACCACCTGGCACCAGACACCAGGCCACACCCTGTGTTCTCTCTGAAGTGGAAGGAGACAGCAGCCAATGAGTTTCCTTCAGGATTCTAGCAAAGTTTTTTCTTTCCTCTATTTTCAGGGTCTGAGTACCTTTCAGTAGACCTGAAAACCGGTCCCGGATTGGGAGGCGGGGTTCTCCAGAACAGACCAAGCATGCATGGAGTACGGCAGAAGAAAGTGCTGAAACTTCCACTCAGAATGTCTTTATGTGTCCCCTTATTTTCCCTTCTGTGCATGTTTCATAGTGTATCGTCACGCTGTAGAGCACGCACACAGTCACACGTACAAATGAAAACTCCCGCCGGGCCGTGGTGGCGCGTGCCTTTAATCCCAGCACTCGGGAGGCAGAGGCAGGTGGATCTCCAAGTTCGAGGCCAGCCTGGTCTACAAGAATTAGTTCTAGGACAGGCTCTAGAAACTACAGGGAAACCCTGTCTCGAAAAACCAAAAAAAAAAAAAAAAAAAAAAAGAAAAGAAAAAGAAAAAGAAAACTCCCACGTGCTGTGTCTGCTGCTAAGGTTACATGATCAAGGAACTCCAGGGTGTTTTCGAGCATGTGAAGAGTTAAATCCTTTAGTCTGCTGTAAAGCAAATTTAAAAACAACAGCAGCAGCAATACCGAGAAAAGAATTTGGCTTCCCCTTTAGGCAAAGACTATTTTAGGAACGGTGTCTCTTCTTTCAAAAAATTAGATCAGGCAGAGAGCATCTTGCCAGCCAGCCAGAATGGGCTTAAATAGAGAAAATATTGTTTTTTTTTTTTTTTAAACAAAAAAAAAGCACACAGGTGTGATTTAAATAAGGGTTTCCGGCAAGACTGCTGGCACCTCTACAAAAGGGTGCTTCCCTGGGGGGGACATTAATTTCAATAAGTGAGCTCATTTGTCTTAAATGCACTGCGGTATTTGCAAACTAAACTACCTTGTATGCTGCTTCCTTTTGCGTCCTCTTTCCCATTTGTATAATTTGTATTTTCAAAAGAAGATGCAGATGCCTTTCTTTTTATGTCCTCTGGTGGTAGGCGAGTAGAAGGTATAATCAAATAGGACAATTGGCACCACGGCTGGGACAGCTGACAGTCACTCAGGCTCACGTGAGGAAGCAAACATATTCTACACCATGTGTGGACAGAGCCATTCGGTTAACTTCCTTTAGCCCTGATGCTGTGCACAATGATTAGAATGGCCCTAACCCTTGAAGGTGATGAGAGGTCAGTATAAGGAAATGAAAACGAATACTCTTAAAAAGTGGACTTTCCACAAACGCAAAACAAGCAAACAAAAAAAGAAACTTTTACCTTGCAGTACTGCCGGGTTATTGATGTGAACACACGCCGTGACTAAAAGTTCAAACTGTATGAGATAGGGTTCAGTTTTACCTGATCACTTTGAAAATTATTCCTGTGGATGAACTTCCAAGTTGACAGTTCCTAGCCTGACTTGACTTCTTCTACACCCATGAGTTGAGTGATTAAATCACATAAGGGCCCTACCCACACAAGCATCCACACAGTGAAGATTTATGTCTTCAGGAAGGAAACTAGAATCAAGAGAAGCTGTGTCCTAGTTCAATTTTTTTTGTTGTTAGAACCAAATATCTGAGTTAATAAACTTACGAAGAATAGAAGCTTACGTGGTCTAGAGCTTGTAGCCTAAGAGTACTGTGCCAAGCAAGGCAGTGGTGGTTCATGCCTTCAATCCCAGCACTCAGGAGTGGGAGGCAGGTGATCTCTGAGTTCAAGGCCAGCCTGGCCTACAAGAGCTAGTTCCAGGACAGGCACCAAAGCTACAAAGAAATGCTATCTTAAGCCGGGCAGTGGTGACGCATGCCTTTAATCCCAGCACTCGGGAGGCAGAGGCAGGCGGACCTCTGTGAGTTCGAGACCAGCCTGGTCTACAAGAGCTAGCTCCAGGACAGGCTCTAAAGCTGCAGAGAAACCCTGTCTCAAAAAATCAAAAAAAAAAAAAAAAAAAAAAAAAAAAAAAAAAAAAGAAATGCTGTCTTAAAAAACCAAAATAAAATAAAGAGTATTGTGCCAGCATCGAGTGAGGGCCCTTTGCTGCATCATAACGTCACAGAGAGGTCACATGGTGAGACTTAGCATGCTAACTCACGTCTAGTTTCTAGACATAGTAATGTCATTGTAGGGACCCCCAACTCCAAACTTTATCACATCCTAATCACCTCCAGAGGTCCTCTCTCCATGTGTCATGAGCACACAAATTTGGGGATCAACTTTCCAATAAAGGAAGTTGAAAGATACATTCAAGTCAGGACAAGGAGTAATGTGAGCAGCGAGTGACTGGCTGCTTTAGAAGGAGAGAGTTCTAGACAGAAGGAAAAGCTCACACTGAGCTCTAAAGTCACATCTGTGCCTCTGGCGTCTAATACCGAAGAGGTGAACATATCTGAGACAACCTGGTCCATCTGTCATTAGGAAGAGACCAAAGCAATGAAGGGGCAGAGTTTGGCAGAGACCTCAGTGGTCACCTAAGTGTGTTTTGGTAGACATGGCTAGACACAGAGCTGAGTCTTAGAAGAAGACTGGAGGGATTCGTACTTTTAATAGCAATTTTTTTAAGTTTTTATTCTTTGAGAATTTCATACATGATACCCAGCACCCACTTCCTCCTCCAACTATCTGGGACTCCCCTCCACACACACAGACATCCACCTCTCAACTTTATAGCATTAGAAAACAATGATGGCCTATCAGCAGGTCTGCCTAGTCCAAGCCTCCCCGGTGTTTAGCATGGAAATCACGGTCAGGCGGGTCATGAGCTGAGGCGGGAGATCAGCTGAGGCGGGAGATCAGCTGAGGGGCAAGTCTCATCGGTTACTAGGATGGTGGTTGGCTTCTCCAGTTTAGCATTCTGGTTCTTCAGATTTGCACCCTGCTAGAAATAAGAGGCCATGGACTGCACCCCGGTTGCATGCTGCCCGCTACATCTGCTCAGGATTTAAAGACACGGGGAAGTTTCACGTCTTTTCTGTGAAGCTCCTCTGAGTCTCTCACCTCTATGGAGGTCTGCCCTGTTGACCTTCAGCAGTGACACTGTCATAGGCCTCTCAATCTAAGCAACGCCATGTAACTTTACTAATGTAGTACAACGTTCACTTCTGTCTGAAGTGAGCTCTGTTCTGTGTACGGGAAGACCACAGGGACAAAGTTAAGCACACTGTGAATTTGATTCACTAAGAAGATTTGGGGGTAGGCACAATCTTTCTACCATAAATGTCAAGAGTTGTTAGGTGCTAGGAAAACAAAGTAAAAATTTTCATGGAACATTTCGGAAGGAAAAGATCATCCCTCCTTTAAAAAAAAAAAAATGCCTGGGATGTATAAAAGAAAACGACAAACTCCAAGGTTAAAAAAAGATGTTTTGACATCATCATTCCACAGTTGAAATGGGATGAGTCCCCTCCCCCAAAAGAGTTTGGAGCAATTATTTTGTTCTTGCCAATTTGACTGTTCCGTTTCCTTCTTCTTACTATCAGGTGTGTCTAACCTGTGGGCTCCTGGCCACGTGCATTGCAGGACAGTTACGAATGCAGTGAAACTCATTGGAAGACCATTGTGTTGCAATGGCAAAGGGTTTGATTCTTAGCCTAAACAGAGACCACCAAAGCTGTTCTGGCGAAACAGAAACCCTACAGAGCTGGTCCTTGACTCCCTTGTTCTACCCTTAAATCCAGTTAGTGTAAATGTAAGCGCTCACCTCCACTTCTTACCAAGATCCCCGACGTGATCCCTGATGCGGCCTGAACTCCCTTTGTAAGACTACGGGGAAGGATTTTTATCTAGTATGGGATCTATTACTACCCAGAAAATGAGTGCCAATAAAATTATTAAAATTCATGTTACATCAAACGATAATAGCGCTCGCAAATTAAAAATTAACAGATAAGTGTGGAACCATCAGCACCTACTGCTAACACCAAAGACCTCCACTTGAATTTCTTCTACAGACAGTCCATCTTGTGATCTTCTTTCTGCACTAAGTCAATGATATACCTGGCTGACCAATTATGAAAATTAGAAAACTTCCTTATGTCTTTGTTACGGTTTCTATTGCTGTGAGCAGACACCACGGCCATGGCAGCTCTTAAAAGGAAACATTTAATTGGGGCTGGCTTACAGTTAAAAGGTTTAATCCATTTTCACCATGGCAGAAGTGGTGCTGGAGAAGAAGCTGAGAGTTCTACAGCCAGATTAGCAAGCACTAGGAAGAGAGACGAGCCTGGTTTGAGCATCTGAGATCTCAAAGCCCACACTCAGTGAGACACTCCCCACAAGGCCACACCTACTCCATTAAGGCCACACTTACTCCAATAAGGCCACACCTCCAATAATGCCACTCCCTGTGAGTTTATGTGGGCCATTTTCATTCAGACCACCGTAACGCAATGATATAGTTGACATCATCTCTACCCTTAATAGACTGCTCTTACAGGGAAAATTAAATAATAAAAATGTTAATTGTTTTTAATTTACTAATTGATATTTTTTACTTACTATTATCTTTAGAAAATATCCTCCTTCTCAGTCCGAGACCTCTAAACAATTCTGTCTTTATGAAGTCCATCTTTACGAAGCCCTGCCTCCAGTTGTTGACTTTTCCCAAACATAATTTATCTTTTATAAAAGTGCCAGATGAAAGGCACCTCAAAACTCCGAGCTTCAGAATAATAATGCAGGGACTTTGTTTAGCTTATTAACAAAATGACAGCTTGAAAATTGTCTCAAGGAAGAGGATTACTTTCTAAATAAATGTTCATCAATCATTTAAGGTCGCCATCAATGGCAAATTAATGACTTCTCTCATAGGACAAGTACATGGTTGAAATTCTCTCATTCATTCAAGGGCTGTGTCAACCAATCGCTGGCAGAACTGGTGTGGAAGTCAGAAGACAACACTGCAGGGTCCAGGGTGGCTCCTCTCCTTCCACCTTCAGATGAGTTCCAGGAGTCAAACTCTAATCCCAGGGTCCCTTGCACGGCTAGTTCCCTTACTCAGTAAGCTGTCTCAGCAGTCCCTGAATATATATATATATATATATATATATATATATATATATACATACATACATACATATATATATATATATATAATCTATAAGTTTCCTGAATCTTCATAAGCATAACAGAGCTGGATAAAACCACCCTGATTTAATGTAGAAGAAAATCTAGACTGGAACTACTAAACCAGGCAGGGGTGGTGCATGCCTTTAATCCCAACACTTGGGAGGTAAAGTCAGGTGGATCTCTGTGAGTTCAAGCACAGCCTGGTCCCACAGAGCAAGTTCCAGGACAGGCTCCAAAGCTACACGGAGAAACCCTTTCTCAAAACACAAACAAACAAACAAAATAATAAAATTAAATTTAAAAAAATAGAAATACTAAACAACTTGTCAACTGGTGATTGCCAGTGCCAGTCTCCCCAGTTTGCCCCACCACCACATCAGGGTTATACAGCCATCTCCAGCTGGAGGAAATCACCTGACCTGTCTAATGAGGTTTCAGTTTTAAAAGAGAAATTTAAAACTTAATTTAAAAATTTAAAAAGACACTGGGGTTGACAGAATCAATGGGACATTGGAGGGGATAGGGATAATTTGAAATATGCAGAGATGATAGGAATGAAGTATCCTACAGTGGGGAAAATAGCAACATAAACAGAATTGGATAGGCGGTGATTTCAAGCTTGTCTGTCACTCATCGAGTACCATTGTGGTACTGGAAGCGTTCTACTGTGTCAGCCGCCACTGCCACAACAGCGTCATACACACGTGTTCGACCTTAGCTCTCACAGTAGCTGGGAAGTGGAGTCACTGAAGGAGAAAGCAAACCGAGCTGGAGGACAGAGGGAGCCAGGAGTCTAAAAGAGACACTGGCTGCTCCCTACCATTGCTCAGAGCAACACCTCATCTCCTTAATCCAAGACCAGCTGTCTTTCCGGCCCTTTATATTTATTGGTTACGCTATATGAACACCGCACTAGACACGTCAGCCCGTGACACGCCACAGTGCGGAATTATCTCATGCTTTATGTTCTTATGCTTTCTGAGTTTTACAAAAGGAAAAAGCAGTGCAATGATTAAGGAAGGTCTCATTCCTTTCCAGGTGTTAGAAGAAAGAATACGATACGGGGTTTGATCTCCTGAGACATTTAGGGTCCAACACGAGAATGGGATATACAAAAGCAAAGTAAAGATATAGAGAAGGCCACGAAGTCTTAAGAAATGGGTACCAGAAGCACACACAGAAGATGAGTTTACCTACTGTGCAGATCGGCCTAGACCAAGGAGATTTTAAATAGAATGAAGATGCAATGGTCCAATGAGAAGCTGAGGTGTGGACAAACAACCCGCTGCACCCTCGGGTGCTGTATCTGTGAATTAACCAACTGTGGGTCAAAAATGTTTCAGAGAGGTAGTGAATCTGCACTTCATGCATGCAAATATGTTTTCATGACCCCTCTCCCCAAGCAGGATAATACTAAGACACTTACACAGGGCTGGAGACGTTGTTCTGTGTTGCATATCCACCTAGCATGCATGAATCCCTGAGTTCAATCAGCACCACAGTAAAAACCAACAACATTCGAGGCCAGCCTGGTCTACAAGAGCTAGTTCCAGGGCAGGCAACAAGGCAACACAGAGAAAGCCTGTCTCAGAAAACAACAACAATAACTACAACAAACATGAAGCCTTATGATGTATTATTAAACAATTGGAGGAACCTGGAGATGGTTTAAGTCACACAGGAAGATATGACAACTAAGATATGATACTAGATAAGATACTATGGCAGTTCATATAAGGAACTTGAATATCTCTAGGCTTAATAATCTTGATGTTAAACTTCCACGAATATAGAGAATGACTGTCAATTGTTGATTGTGTATGTTTGGGAGGTAGGCCTAAGGCAAAAGCAAGGAATATGGCCCAGTCACCTGTTAAACACAATAAAACAGTGTAAGGGTGATCGTGGACAGGAGAGAGGCCAGTGCCAGGCTTAGTGAGGTCCACTGAAAGGACTCAAATCTCTAAACTTGAGAGAGACAGACCCAGTGTACCTGAATACTCAGAGTCAAGTTAAGAACGAAGTCTAGATAGAATTGTAAGTGATGGAAGCCCTTATTCTTATTTAGCAAGGTGTAGACTAAAAACAAAACAAGATTAGGAAATAAACTTATCTCTTAGAGGCACAACAGATGAAATTGAATCTATAATAAAAAAGGAATCAACTGGCCAGGAAGGATAGTCTGAAAAGCAGGGCGGGATCAGGGAAGCTGACTGAGGATGGAGACATTAAGAGAAAATCAGCATCCATTTCCAGTACTCCAGAGAGCCAGTGAGGATGGCCAGCTGCATCCAGCTTTGGCTCTGGAGCAGGCTGAGCAGGTTTGGAAATGTAAATGGCAGGAGGAGGTGAGCTGGGAAGGAAGAGAAACAAGACTGGGTGAGAACAATCTTGCACAAAAGCTGGGTTTAAAATAGAAGAGAGAAGCTCAAATCTTGCCATAGAGATGCAATAAATGCCATCAACTGGTTAAGATGGATTAAGCTTTTTTAAAAAAATTAACCACATACAGAATGACATAAAATCCACTTAACTGTAAAGTTAAGAAACACTTAATTGTGTTTCTGTGCCAAGGACCATAGAGAGAAGAAATATTAAGCGCAAAATTTTTGTTCATGATTTCAGTTCATCGAGTTTTTGTTTGTTTACTGCTTGTTTGTTTTTTTAGGTCACGGACCCTAGGCCTCCAGGATCTTACGATTACCTTTAAAAAAATAACTTCTCTGTTGTAGTTATAGATCTCATGCATTATTTTAATTGCAGGTAATCTTACCTAATGCTGAAGAGAATTTATGTCACGTTTACAATATTTTGGTGCAGTTAAACACTTCAGATTTTAAAAGGACTAAGGTACGGATGAAGGCTTCTTAAAAGCACTTTCATTATTGTACACTGAAATAAATGGAAATTCTGTCACTTATTTTTCTCCACTGTAGGAGGTACAGTGATTAATGGTTGATAGTGGCCTAATTAACACTTGTTAAACAGAATTGAAGGTCAAATGACGAGCTAGACATGGAATCATGGCTAGAATCCAGATCTTTTCATTTTCCAGGTAATTTTCTCTCAATGAAACTGCAGAGTCAAGGACTGGATGCGTACTACACGTCTGTCCACAGTCGCACACAACATGATCAATCATCAGAGAAAGCTGAATGAAAGGCACAACGAACCTCACAGTCAGTAAGGAAAGGTCACAGCAAATAGGAAATGCCCGGAGTGGGCAAGGATGGGACAAACTATAACCTCTGTGAACCCTTTTGGGAATGTAACATGGATATCAGCTCTTAGAATACTATGTAGGCAGTTGGTACAATATTAAATCTCATCACAATAGGAAATTCCAGGGCGGCATATATATCCAAAAGAATTAAAAGCAGAGACCCAGAGAGGTGTATATGTATGATAGTGCTCCCGCTTCTATCCTCAGTAGGCAACGGACAGAAAAAAATGCTCTGCCAAAAGCAAATAAAATGGTCATGGTCATGGGAAGGAATATTACTCAGCAGAAAACACTGACTTAATACTGAAACCAGTTATGATTTAACAGTATTGGTAAACTCTGAATGCATTATTTATGTAGTCCATGATTTAAGTATTTGAGGTGGGGGAGGGCATTTTATTTTGCTATTTTTTATATTACTGGTTTTCTCTTTTTCTGGTTGATTGGTTGCTGCTCCCCCACACAACCAATCCACACCAATTCACATTTCCCAGCACAACGGAGAGTTTCGATGGCTCATTTTATTATAAACTTGCTGGGCTCTGCTGTGGATTTGCTAACTCAGTTCAGTTATACTGAATTTCATTAAGAAGCATAAAACTTCCATGCATTATTAAGGCCAATTTTCTTTTAATTTTCTGAGTAATTTTCACCTTTCAGGGAACACAGCATCTCATGTATCTAAGAAAAAGAGCCGCGCTCGGCTAATACAAGAGAAAATGGACAACCCATGTCCCGGTAATTCTGAGGAAAAATTACTTGTCTACATTTTGTTTCCCAAGTAATTCCAGTGTTGATTTCCTTGGGGACACTGGCTTTACCTTAATTTTTTTTTAGATTTAGAATAAATTAAGGAAATTCCATATGAAAGTGCCCGCTTCATAACCTTCTGAACTAAATCCCAGTACATCCTCACTATACGAAACTTTAAAGGATTCCATGGTCAGAGGTAAAGACTAGGATGTCTGTCTGGGTTTGCTCAAGTTAACAAGTAAAAAAAAAGAGATACATAAATGCTAGGCCTAGGAGATGTGGTCTGGGAGGAACAGTGAGTGACATAGTTTTGAAAACAGGCTCATGAATAGACACAGGGAAGATTTCTTAGTTCATTTATCCAACCAACCACTAAAAATTATCCTCACTGGGTGATGGTGGCACATCCCTTTAATCCCAGCACTCGGGAGGCAGAGGCAGGCAGATCTCTGTGAGTTCCAGGCCAGCCTGGTCTACAGAGCAAGTCCCAGGACAGGCCCCAAAGCTACAGAGAAACCATGTCTTGAAAAACAAAACAAAACAGAAAAGAAAAATATCCTCAAGCGCTAGGAAGCCACTTGAAAATCACTAATGGCATTTGTAAATGGAAAATCCCCAAAGCCTCAACTAAACACTAGTTGCAATTCTGTGATGGCTCAAATACGAACAAGCATAGAACACCTGCTTTCTAATGGCTGACTCCTCTCTAAGACAGTAAATATTTGATTTTTTTCTCTTTTATTTTTTTATTCCTCTTAGTATAGGCATTATGTGCATGTGTGATTAGCATATCTAAGAACACCTGTGTGCTGTGATGTTTTGTGTATGTGGGGTGGTGTACTGTCCACCATCCCAATGCCTAGATTTCTGATGGACAACTAAGAGAATCTCCAAGCAACTGTGTAAGCATCTATGTTCCAGAAGGTTCTACGACTCAGTATGAAACAGGACTTCACAAGACATGAACCTGCCCAGGGACTTGTCACCTGTCTCAACACTGACATCAAAACATAGAATTTGCACAAACACCAAAGATACCCTTAGCTTTTTTACAAAACTCTCAATTTAAGAGACACTGATGACCAAAATATAATGTATCAAATGAGTTATTTTCCCAATAGCCAAGTCAGAAATGTCCACACATATTATTTAAGATCGTAATATTCTAAGGAGTAAGACGCTCATAAAAAGATTGCTATTAATACCACACAGGTATGTGGCAGGGAAGTGAATACAACCTTTTAATGTTTCATTATTAATTTGCAACAATGTTGATTTATTTGCAATAAAATGTTACCACATTTTTTTGTCTCTATTTAGACAAACGACTCTAAAAAAAGAACAGCAAGAGTAAGCATCTAACTGTACAATCCCATGGCTCGAATAGGACCAAAGCTGAGTTTCAACAACTCAGCAAACGTCTGCTTCCTTATAAAGCTATAAATCTATACACTTCTTCCCATTTGGAAGAAATCATGTTATGCCGTCTGTACACAGAGTTAATCAACAGCAACAACAAATACAGAGGCCTTCTCAAAGCCCTGCAACAGAATTCCCAACAACAGGCAAGTTCCCTTCACTGACCGGACTTGAAGGACCCTCAGTTCAGACACCATCCCTTTTCATGGGCTTCACTTCACCCCTGCTTAGATTTCTTTTCCAAAAGCACATGCTACAACTCCAATTTCATTAATCATAGAAATGGCTAGCAAGGTCTCCAGAATCGGCAAGTTCCAAATGAAAGTCGGGGGGAGCTGTCATTTCCAACAGGTGCCTTGACGTGAGTGGGCTGAACCTTGACAACAGGAGGCTGGCAAGCCAGTGCCTACTTTCCACAGAGCTCGGAGCACCAAGCAGGCCAGTACAGGTTTTAGTCAGGAAGGAATACAAGCCTAGTCGCCACCCACGGGTTGCCTATCCAACCATTGTCATTGGCAAGTAAACACTGGCGAGGTCCCAGGAGGCACAAAGTTCAGTTGACATTGGCTATAGCAGAGAAGAAGACTCCACTGACCCATGACAAAGACGGTGCCAGGAGAGACTTCTCATGTTCGGAAGGTCCGATTCTACCCAGTCCTGCCCTGTCCTATCCAGTCCACATGAAGAACACAGCAGAGCCAGAATAAAGAGAACGTGAGTGCGAACCTTTGAAGTGACAGTCTAGGGAGTCTGTCATTGGTTCCATGCTATTATGTAGCATGGCCTGACCACAAATCAAACACTGGCTCTCTGGGGTCTCAGAGAACGTGTCGCCTTCCTGAGTGATCTCCCAAAGGCCTAACACCAAGCCCCACATTCTGGTATGAAGGAATACCTCTGCCAAGTAATTTCTCTTACAATGCCAACTGACAGCTATCAAAGACCTGATGATGCAAAATGAGCACATAGTCTATTTACTTAATCTTCCAATCCCAATGATATATGATTCAGAGGGGATGAGTGTATTTTCTTAGTCCACATAAATACTTAGTGCATCACAGTTATGTTTCAAATAGACAAATGGATAGATGGGCAGAGGGGTAGAAAGACAAAGGGGCGAGTATATCCAGACAACTAATCTACTGACATCATGATTGTATATTTACCATAAATCCAAGCCTGCCTAGAGACTAGTGTATCCCATCAACCTAACAGGTGTCATAACCATTAAACCTTTTAAAATCATAGGCTGTAGGAAAAAAATGTATTGCCCTATGATAAGAAATATGGGTGGATTTATGCACAGATTTGAGAACATTAGATCAATAATGATCGATAGCCCTATCACAGCCCCATTAGGTGCCCAGGGGGAACTGCAGTAGAGTGGCTATGTAAGCAAGGAGTGTGCTATGCCCACTGCACAGGGCATCTGCATTTTCCGAACCATTTAATGATGAACACTCCACTCCACTTATGGCCATTACAAAATTGCAGTCAACAGGTGGGCCATGAAGTCCTTGACTTCCTTATCAGGGTGAGGCATACATAATCAACAGCAGAGACTCTCTGATGAGAGCTGAAGGTTCCTAGAGCTGAACATGAGCCCCAAAATCTACAAGCCTACACCTTCTACTCTCCTTCCAGAAAAATGCCTACAAGTGGATGCAAATGAACCCTGTATCCTTTATGCTCATATACGCGTGCACATGCCCAGCCCCATGGACCCACACACCAAAGTTTCTAAAATACTAATTACTGAACACCCCCATCATGGTTCATCTATTTCTGAACTTGTCAATGATTAATCCAAGTGACGTTTGTCATGATCATGTCACTCACTTTTGTCTCATAGCAACCAAGGGGGTTATTCAGTAACAAAGCTTGTGATCAGATCACCAGGAGAGTATCTATATGGTTTCCTCTTCTAGACAAACCTCTCAAATGATGAGGTGCAAAATGCTGCTTTCCATATTGAATCTCTATCTTTCAGAAAAGCCACAGTGATTTCCCCCCACCATTCTGATTCCATCAGTGTGACTGTCAACTCAAAGAAGAGGACACTCTTGTGTAACAGCTTAATCTGATCACTCCCGAACGTGCATTTTGCAATGCGCCTCAGAGGATCCAGATGCAAAAAGCCGGGAGTGATTAGCAACATCCCAAGAAATCTTCCCACTGAGATATAATGCTGTAAATGAGTTTTAAATATGGAGCAATTATTAGGGTCTATTGAGGTAAGCCAACGGGGCACATAACGGTTCATTAGTGTGAAAATAAGCTTCCTCACAAGGAGGATAGGAAACTGTAGTGACTGCAGATACCCCTCACAGTGAGCAAATGATGCTCTTTAGGGAGATTGTCATATAATCCTCATAACCCTGTTAGCAGACTCTGTTTCACTGACTGGTACGCTGAAGCAGAGAACGCTTTAAACAACTGGAAAACTTGCCCCGTGACATACAGTCCATAAGACCCGGGACCAGCCACACAGCACTGCATTCCTGATCCTTATGCTGTTTGTCTCCAGGTCTCCATCACCTAATGTCCTGAATCTTGGGAGGTGACACTGCTTCATTGTCTTTCCATAACCCGCGCAGTATGGCAAAGCACCCTACGGCACAATCCAAGGAGGCCATGGCAGGAGCAGGTGCATAGGAAAGGACTTTCCCGGCAACCACAACAAGCCTCTCACAATAATCTTCTTCCTTCCATCCTGCCCAACAGGGACACAGTTCCCCTCCTCTCTGCTCTGAGCAGTTCATGTGACTTCAAAGTTTTCTCTGTCCCCAAGACAATATAGCATGGATAATTTTCTCAGGAAGAGAAATCCTAATTTCCTAGGGAGACATGTTCTCCCCTCTTTCCCTTCTATCCCTATACTGGGGATTTCACCTGAGGCCTTTTTTATTGTTAATTTATTATTTTGTTTTTGTATGCCGATCCCAGTACCACCTCCCACCTCTCCTCCCGCTCTCCCCTTCCCCCACCTCACATGCCATCCTCTCCTCAGAGAGGTTAAGGCCTCCCTTGAGAAGTCAACTATGACTGTCTTATTCCCTCATTGAGGCAGGCCAAGGTCTTCAACACCCCCCTGCATTTACATGCCTAGGCTGAGCAAGGTATCTCCACACAGAGAATGGGTTCTACGATGCTTACCGAGAAAGGGCTGTACTCTGAGCAATCTTCAGCCCACTCTTCACTTCTGATTTTGAGATACGAGATCTGAGAGGTTGGACACTAAGTTGTCCAGACAGGTCTTGACATTTCAATCCTGTTGCCTCAACCTCCAACTCCCATGTACCTGGGATCACATGTCTGAATCATCAGATTCATCAGAGACAAACTCTTGAGACTAAAAGCTATTTCTAAATCTTCATTTTTGCCCCATATACACATGAGATCACGGCCAATCAACCCATGAATTAGAAAAGCAGGAGTAGGCGTCCAGCAAGCCACTGACTCGGTTTAGTCTTCCAAGAAACTGTCAAATTGGGCTTAGGTGTGCTCCAGTTTTGACCGAATTCTACTGTGCTCAGCAAGAAGACACTAAATCCAGTACTTTAGTTAGGATGCTCATTTTTGCTAGCAGCCTTCTGACCTTGGATTCCGTCTAAAATATAAAAACAAGAAAGCGCCTCCTAAGTGAGGTGACCATCTAAAAGATTCAGGTGAGCTCTTAGAAGGCAGGCAGCCAACACTTCATCTTTAAAACAGGTTGCCCCAAATTAAGTATATGAACTGAATATAATTTTTAACTTTTGTCACCTAAAAAAGACCTTAGTTGTGTGTATCATTGTTGTAGTTTTAAAAGAATAATTTAATGTCATTTCCAACTCCTGCTGTCTTTCCTGCACGGGTTAGAAATTGACAAGCGACATAGGATAAACCCCTGAAACTTCAAAACACTAGGCATTTGCTCCCCAAGTCCTCTGTGTGCTGTTAAATACTTAGAAGGCAGACTCCCTCCCTTTCATGTGAAAGAGGAACTATGCAATACCCGTCATATCCCAGACACTCTCTCCCACCTGCCATTGCTAATCTTTACAACACCATTATGTAAGTGTTTTCACCGTTAATTTATGAGAGAAAATGTTGAGACTGTGAAATCTACAACTGGCACCTTCCGTGCTTGATAGTTGAACTCTGATTGACCCCGAACACACTTGAGTCCAAACCCAAGCCTCTACTCATAGGCACGGCAAGGATAAATTTCAGGGGGTGTAGACGGTATAAGCCTCGAAAACTGGCCTCCCGGAGCAGAAGTTTCGTAACTGATCTAGCCCATGCCTATGTCAGAGGGCATCTTTGCATTGGGAAAATACATGGAACTGAGGCAAACTTCTAGAGATTTTTTTTTTTAGCTTAAACAGACATAGCTGAACAAGTTTTTCTGACTTCCGAGAATCTGTTAGACTCTGATAGCAAATGTCAGACATCTTAAGGTTTTGAAATGTTAATCAAATCAAAAGGATTTTCATTTTTAATTTATTTTTTTAACTATCCTCATGTTCCAAGACAAGAGTGTTTTACAGATTTTTAAGTTATGTACATGCATGTTCATTTGTATGCAGGCATGTGCATATGAATACGGGTGCCTGAGAAGACAGGAGAATTCAGATCTCTTGGAGCTGGAGAGCCAGGCAGCGTGAGCTTCTTGAAGTGGTTGCTCCAAGCCACTCTGAAAACCAAACACAAGTCCTCTGAGAGAACAATGTGTGCTCTTTACCACTGAGCATTCTCCCCAGCCTCTGGAAGGAGTTCCTTTGCTGGTGACACTTTAATGACGACAGAAACGGCCTACTTTCTCCCCTACGCATTTAACCCTGAACACATTCGTTTCGAAGGCATGCCTTAGGACATGGTCACTGTGCATGGACGCACGTAATGAGCTGTGACTCAGTCCAGACTAGTCCTTCTCTTTTAAGTCCTCCTACACACTTCCGAAAAGGAAATTTATATGTTCACAGTCCATCCAACAGTGGAAAGGCATGTGTGATGGGGATTTAGCTGTGTATCATTTCAAGCCATGAATTGAGAAAGAAACAACGCCACGGATTTCTTTGTAAACACTAGGTCAGTTGGTGCCCTCCCTCAGCCACAGGCAGGAAGGACTAATTGCCAGAAGACTGGTTTGCTGACTAGTCAGACTCAGGTTGTCAGTGCAAACCAAGGAAAACTTCCGAACTTCCACAGACATAAAGCAGAATTCCTAGTTGGTATATATATATATAAAAGGAATCAACAAAAATATCAAAGAGAATACTTACATGCATTCACATATACTTATGTCCGTGAAGGTCAAATGTCAGTGTTGGGTGTCTCCCTCGGTCACTTAGTATTGAGACAGGGTCTCTCACTGAACCTGACACTCAGCATTTGGACTAGGCTGACTGACTTGTCACCTGCCAGGACCCGCCTGTCTCCACCGCCCCTGCACCAGAAGTGTAAACACAGGCCACCACACCTCACACTTACGGGTTCCAGGGACCTACTTGTCCTCATCTACTTGGACACTAAATGCTTCCCCTTCTGAGTCATGTCTCCAGCCCCTCAGAGCACACCATAAAGTGCATCGGTTTCTTGCTGGAAGTACTATGAGCCACAAGCTGTGTTATTCTCAAAGGTACAGGGAACTTGAAGTGTGGGTTGTGGGGACTTTAATTCTATTTTACTTCCCACTAACCGCTATTAGCTGGGTTATCCACTGCTGTAACCTAAGAAGTTACAGACTATGTCTCCTAATGCACACACACACACACACACACACACACACACACACACACACAAAAGGAAGACTTTGAGTTATGGCTCCCAAGTCTTTCTGGAATTAGAATAGTGGCCACCTTCTAAAGACTGGGGCAACTACATCAGCCCCAGCTGAGCAGTAAAGATACTGAAACGACTCACTTGATAAATGTACCCAAATGATGATGGTTATATAAAGAAGAACCCAAATCAAATCAATGGCAAGGATATTTTCAGAGTTTGGAAATGTCAACCTATGTTCATATTTAAAAGCTTATGTCATCTAACAGAAGCCCGCAGAGTGAGTTGATCGTCTATGAACAATCAAGAATAAAACATGGAGAGAGCTTGCTCACTTCTACAACACCATCTGAATGACCAGGAGTGTATGGGACGAGTTAGGTCACACTAAGAAGAGGGGACATTGACAAACATCTGGCTATGACTCCTCACAATCCGGCAAGAAAGTCGTGTAAAAATGTGTGTACGCGTGTGTGCATGCTCAGGCGCGCGCGCATTGTTGTGTTTTGTGCAACACACCCATCTCCACAACAGAGTCAGCAGGATTCTCAAGGGGTTCATCAGACTGGCATTTTCACCATTCTCTCCCATGCTTTGAAGAGTCTTACCTTGGTACTGAACCTGAGAATAAACAGACCAACCAGCCTCTTCCGAATCCAACAAGGAAAAGAAACCCTGAAATATTAGTTGGAATGAGACTTGGTGAACTAAAGTCTTAGGAGTCTTGCATGCCAATGAGAAGCGAGACAGAGGGGGAAAACTAAAATAGAGACGATTTGAAATGCAACAATGGAGTAAAATTTAAACAAACAAGTATGGGCCTGAGCGCTAACCTACTTAGTTATTTGTACCTGTAAGTTGTACGTGTTTCCTCTTCAGTCAAATCCGAGTCATTCCTACTGAGTAGGGATCCTTCAGTGTAAAAAGACTGACATAATGCTGCACCAGGTAGGGACTCACTGACTTCGGAGAGTGAGTGCACGGAATGCAAAACACACCAGATGGCTCTCTATGTTCTGTAATCTATAAAAAGCAAGTAACTTCTCCCACTAAGCGCAAAGTTGAAACCTGGCAATGAAACGCCTGTGCGGACAATGGCACCCAGAAGCGATACAATCAAATAGTGAAGTGGTATCCTGGATTTACGATGAAGCTAGAAACTGACACAAGACTAGATGCCAGAGAGGAAGTAGATAATGATATAACCAAACTTGCCAATCAGTTAGTCAGGGCCTGAGCCACACCTGCTTGTTCAAACATTTTTTGTTGTTGTGTTACGCATTAAAAGTTCATGGGGTTTAAAGACAATTCATAATATGCCTTCCTAACCCACCCATGTCTTATTAAATATTAACAAAGAAAACTTCCTGGGAACCTTCCTTTTCATTCTACCATGGCTTTGCCAGCTCACCTGAGACATAAGGGAAGGAAAGAAACGCCAGACAATCCAACCTGTACAGAAGTCCCCAGTGCTGAAGGTGACTTCTACCAAGGTTTCCTACAGCATCCAACACACTCAGCTTTGTGGACGAAAAGCAGAGTGCAAACACACCAGAAAGAAGATAAGGAGGGAAGGAAGATAAGGAGGGAGAACAAGGGGAGGTTGAGTTGAAGGAGGGGGAGGCAGAACAAGACCACCATGGGCCAGGCTTTTAGGCAAGAGGCAAGAGACGTTTGAGCACCGAATGACAAGATATGCATAGACAGAGCTACAGACACATTCTGTCCAACAGACTCTGTCACTAAGTGATCATGTGAGGGACAAAAGCTTCCATCACCTCTGAGCTATCGCTCACTTACAGGACAACAACAGGGGGTACAAGAGGTGACCCTGGAAGTCATGTCCAGAAAGAAAATCATCTAGGAAGCTGAGGTAATATATTTATATCAATAGATAACATATCTTTAACTCAAAGCGAAGCCATTATAACAATGATGTTGCTTATTGCAAATCAAGAAATAGAACGTTCATAACTGATATACCAAGAGGTTATCAATCTAAAACTCCAGCATATTTTATAATACTGAAAAACAGCCCAGCATGCACCAACTCAAACAAGCGGTACATAATCATTATCCTGTTGCTGCCATTATTAGTTTGCATTTGAACAGCTTTGTGGGGCTCTGTCACTGCTCTTTAGGGGCATCTGTGTTATCTGCTATCCTTTCTTTGTCTCTTGGACTGGGACGTCTCATGGCAGCGTTTCTCATAGCATGGCCTTTGCCACTCATATAAACTTAGCCGTTTCCTATTGGGCCTCACCGTCAGTTCAGAGGACTTTCATGGACCGTCTCTTTATTTGCTTATTTTGTTAACAATGCCGAAAGTGAGCAACTGAAGCTTGCAGTTCCTCAAAAGTATCCACCAGTGTGCTTTGTAAACTTCCTCCTTGTATCTCCACCTAGCCACCCCACCTGTGGTTTCCTTCCATGGTCAGCTGGTCTGCTTAGAGGTTGCCCTTCACCACTAGCTCCCATTGCACCTGCCCTTTACCTGGAATAGCACTTGAAAGTCACTCAGTGTGAAATGTCCAGCTCCCCTCCTATGCTATAAGATCTGAAGGGATGGAAATCTGCTTGTTTTCGTAATAATTACTCTGTATACTCTAGTATACAGTACGCGTAGGACAGGATCAAATAAGAGCAAACCCTTATTTCAGGAACTTTTTAGTATATTTCAAACAGCCTTCTACTTAACTCTGTATATCTAAGATGATCTATACATTCTGCTTTTAAAAAGTTGCCCTGAAATGTGTTAGCATCAACAACAAAATGTGTTCAATCTAAGTCACATAGGAAAAAAAAATCATGGTTTTATGAAATACATGACATGTAAGTAAACAAGCCAAGATTTTTACATGTGAAAATGATGTGATATTTTTATAGCATCAGATTCGGAAACCTAGCTTTTGACAATCTCCCTGTTCATACTACTGTTTTGGCCAGATCTGGTTGGCTTTTCCTCAAAGAGAATGTTCCCCCAGTCACATTTCCAGCTTTGGAATGTGATGAAGGTCAACGGGAATAGAGAATTCATCCCAGGTTTCTAGAGAAAAGGCAGGAACAAACCTCTTCCAACCTAATGTCAAAGGAAGCGGAATGTTTTAGCATCTTTCCTAGCCAGAGGGAGGAATGACCATGTGTCCTCTGCAACCTCCTCTTAATTTTCCCACTTCTATTGCTTAATTGTAGATTCTACTCAATTGGCTCCCTCAGTTGTTAGAGCAGTTGAATTATTCAACCAGGTGATAATTAGTCAATGATTAAGCCATTACCAAAAGACCCATTCTGTCAAATCTCTACATTTTACAACTTTTTTCAAGATAGTAGACTTTTGCATGGTCCTGATCTTCTCTACCTTGAGGTCATAAAGCCATTTCAAACACAGGGACCAGGGAACTCATAATTTTCTTCCTCCCAAACTGGTACAAATCCCCACCTGAGGTCAAGACCTCCCTTGTTCTCAAAACCCCCATTCATCTGATCCCCCCCCCCCCGTACATCTACTTTTCTGTCATGCACTGTCTTTAATTACACAAACAGGCTTGAACCCCGAATGACCATAAACATAAATCATAATGACAATAAGTAAGTCATTTCACGGTGTCAGAACAAGAGGGCCCTAAGAGCCTGCACTTGTCTATCGGTCCAGAAAGATTATGTTTGGCTTGGTCTCCTTTTTACCTTTATAGCTGCCTACCAATCAGACAAGCAATGGGTGAACACATGCAGAATGGAATGTGAGGATCAAAATTAGATGTTGCTGCCTTGTCATAAACTCAGCGAAAGATGAAGACAGAAACCTGAAGTTCAAGCTCAAGAACAAACCATCAGGCTGTCCATCCCCCCATATACTTATATCTGTAGCTGTATATCCTTACTTATGCAACTTGATGGCTTGAGGCTATTTTTAGATTAAATGTGAATATTTGCTTTCAAGGAAGATAAAAAAAAAAAAAAACCTCGTAGTTGTGAAAACACACAAGGCACACTCTTCTGTACATCTTTCAACACACAATGGCTACATGTATCACTTTCAAGTCCTCTATGGTTGGGGGAGAGGGTTTGATTTTTAGAAGAGTCTAAAATAAAAACTTGCCTCCTATGCAGGAGGCCCCTAGTTCTATCCTGAGTCCAGCTCCAGGTCAGATCTCAGCATATCTAAAGAAAGCCAAGCTCTGTAATCACTACCATCACTAATTAAACTCACTAGAGACGACTATTAGGTCATAATAATGGCTACAGGAAAGGGCTTTCCCGCGTTATGCAATTATGTTCATTCAGTGCTGCTGGGGCTTGAATGTGAAATAATCCCCATAAATTCATGTGTTTGAGGACCTGGTCTGCAGCTAGTGGCACTATCTGGGGCATTGGTTTAAAGTTTAGGAGGTGGCACGAAACTTAAAGAAGTGGGCTGCTCTCTGGGATGGTGGGTCTTAAGATTTATTACTGAAGTTAGTGCATATAAGCTGTCTGTTGATACTATATGCAACCACATGCTGACAGTCCCACCACCATGGCTCAACAATTTGTCCTCTTTTCAATTGCTTTTGTGGAGTATTTTATCACAGGGACAAGTGCTGCAGGAGCTCCTTCCACTCCTTCAGCCAATAGCCTTTCAGATACCAGCCCACTGGGGCATAGTCTCTTATACTTTAAAAAACAGCAGGAACAAGGCTCTCTCTCTCTCTTGCTTTTGGCTCCTGTCAGGCAACTAGACTAGTTTCCTGTTTGCAACAGAGGACTGTTGTTTGGGACAGTGATCTGTTTTCCCCCTCAAATAAATAACCCTTTTTTATTGTCCCTAATTCTTAACTGGTGTGGGATTGATTTGCGGCTTCAGACAAGAAAGTAATTAAAACATTCACACTAGAAACATCTACAGTGGGAATGAGAACGCATTCATGCTAAGAAAGTAATTAAAGTATTCACACTTGAAACATTCACATTGGGAATGAGAATGCATTCACACTTGAAACAACCTTAGTGGGGATGAGAACACATTCACATGAAACATTCACAGTGGGAATGAGAATAGATTCACACTTGAAACATCCTTAGTGGGAATGAGAACGCATTCACACTTGAAACATCCACAGTGGGGATGAGAACGCATTCACACTTGAAACATTCATAGTGGGGATGAGAACGCATTCTTAGTGGGGATGAGAAAGCATTCACTCTTGAGACATCCACAGTGGGAATGAGAACAGATTCACACTTGAAACATCCACAGTGGGGATGAGAACAGATTCACACTTGAAACATCCACAGTGGGGATGAGAACGGATTCACACTTGAAACATCCACAGTGGGGATGAGAACGGATTCACACTTGAAACATCCACAGTGGGGATGAGTCATATGACCGTTCCCCCTTCAGTATGGGAATCTGTCCCTAAAGAAAATCTTGGTAACCCAGAGTGCTCATAAAAGGAAAGACCTGTTTAAAAGGTTCATCCAAATAGTTTTTGTGTCTGCCTTCCATATTTTCTCCTTGAGGCCAACACAACACAGTGGCATCCATGAAAATTTCTCTGGGGCAGGAAGAGAAAGGTGGGTCTAGATCCATAGTGCCAGGTCCCAAATCCTACCTGAACAGCTTTTCAGACTTCTGTGAGAATATAGGCAAAGCCTTTTTTTACTCTCTAAAGTTTCCCAACCTTTGCATCCAAGCAAGGAGAGCTCTGCCTCACCTGAAGGTTCAACTTATGATTAAACAATATCATTTTTAACACAGTGCCTGGCACGACATAAGTGGTAATACACATAAACAATTTGAGTTCCAATGTTTACTATATATGATTCCACTTAATTGAAATGCTTAGGGCCTGAAGGGTTGGGGATCTGATCTTTCCTCAGATGTTATAATACTTGCATATGTACAGTGAGATAGCTTAGGGATTGTACATGAGTTCACTGTGTTTCACTTGCACTTAGCATGCAGGTAATCTTATACACTATCTTACATAATTTTGGGCAAAAGACAAAGCTGTGCGGTGTGTACATTTCTCCACAAAGCATCATGTCAATACCCCAGAGTTTCAGGTTTCAGAACAAGAATGGAGATGTTTAACTTATTTAGCAATAGAAATAAACTACATTATTACTAACTCCTCTCTGTCTCTTGATCAAAAAGGGACTCTCTGCCTGGTCTGTTTCCTGAAATTCTATAGTGGTTCACAGTCTTCAGTATGCCTGAGATCATCTTGTACATGTTTCAATAAAAACGTCTCTGTTCAGATCCAGAGCTATTGATACCTGGGCCCTGGTGTGGGCCTGAGCTCATGCATCTAATGAGCATCTCATCTCAGGAATGCTCATGCTACTGAAAGAACATCATGAAAACTGACTAAGATACACCATTGCATCAATGAGAGCAGCAAGTAACAGCAGAACTCAGCTTTCCTGATCACCTACAAAATCCTTCCTAGACTCAGTAACTACCAACTCCAATCTTGACCCAGTCATCTGAAGTCACACAGAACCTTCATGAAGGCACCACCTACACTGCACTGTTAGCAATGAAGCCCCCTCCTGGAGACAAGGAGGGTTGAGCAATAAGGCCCCTAGCTTACTTTACGATACAGAAAATTCTTAGTAAATGGTAACTAAATAGACAAGATCCCTGGAAGTCCTTTGGGGTCACATCTGGGTTATTCACTAGACATAGATGCTAACAATCTAGGAGTCGATGCCATCCCATCAGCTACCGCTTCTCTATCCAAGGGCCTGGGAGTTCTTGGTCTCCAGACACTAAATTGCCCCTCACTCATTATGAATACAGAAACTTCAGCCTGAGGCTTCTATGATCCATGCAGCTGGTAGAAGCTAAGTAGTCTCAGGAGGGAGGAAGCCAGGCTGGAAACAGGAAGTATTGCTCTGTCAACAGTTCTGATAAATTACCCAATAAGATTGTGACCAAAAAAAAAAAAAAAAAAAAAGGAGAAATACTCAAGTTCTTATCTATTTCATTCTCATTTAAATAAATATTCACTTTCATGCCCGAATTTTTTACTGATTTTCTTCAAGAGGGTGCCCAAATTCTTTGCCTGTAGGGATACACAATACCCTCAGACATCACAGCTCCAATATCAGACGTACTTTGGCCATTTGGGTTTTCTAGAAATTTCTCCAATTCATCATCTGTCCTGCTCTGTCTTCACTGGATCACCTTAATCAAATCAAGCACAGTTTACACACACCTCCTACAGACCATTTTAATGGCTCAGAAAGACGAGTTCCGGGTGTCTTGTCAATTTCCCTGCAAACGGAGAACCTAAACGCATCTGAAGCAGCATCCAGGCAGAAAATGCCGCCTGACCTTTCTGTACAGGCGAAGTTCTTTCTCATCAGGGAAATGACAATGCTTCAGAAATAATTAAAGTGTATAAACACCTTTGATTTCTGTGTTCAGTTGGCAGCAATTGCAGAAAAGGTTTGAAGAAAGCAAACATTCTCCTTGCCAAGAAATAGCCTCGATTCTGAGTTCTAGCTTAACTCATTTTAGAGGGCAGAGTAGCATGAATTAGAAGGTCGACTGTCTAACTCGTGTGTACTTCAAGATGTGGTTAGCAGAGTTGTTATGGATTCTACACAAAAGTGACATGGGGAGCCTAAGGACTCCCTGCCAAATCTGCACATTGGGCTACATCTCCAGGGATGGGCCGCTGGAAAGATGGAAAGTTGATGTTAGGTATCTATTAATATGAGATGGATTTACATACAAACTCAAGGCTCTTTCTAGGGAACCCTGATGGTCTTTATTCACCTCCCAGCTACGGAAAGAAATCAAGCTGAACTGTGGAAGCACGTACATGGATGGCATAGAAAGAATAGAATACATGCAAACTTTTAGCAACTAATCCCTATTAATTGGACCTATTAATCCTTTTCAGGTAGACTAAAGAAGTCACATAATCATCTTCCCTTTGAGAAACAGCATTCCATCCACTTGTCCCAGGTAGGTCGCCGTTCACCAGCCCAGCACAATAAAGCCTCTGCTCACTTTGGTCGCTTCAGCCTGCTTTAACCCAAGGCAGCAGATTCTCAGAACATGACTGAATTCTAATCTCCGGCCAATCTTTCCAATCTACATTATCTGATCTTATGACAGCAGGGACTACCAAACAGCACACAGATGTGCCCACGATTCCATTTCTAGGCCAACCTCCTCGTCCAAATTGCGGGATGGGGTGTCGAAATCTACTACGTGTGTTTCACACGATAAGATAAAAAAGTGCCTACGGCCCTTTGTGTCGTTCATCCTCACTGAGTCTTAATTTTGTTTTAATGACAGTTTTCTCCATTCTTTACACGACGGCAAACGACATACTCTTCTCAGACTTGTATTTTTCCCTGTATCGTACTTTGTAGCTGTGGCAACAGTGCTGAAGTAAATCACAAATATGACCCTGGGCTTTTCTAAACACTAACTGTAAATTCAAAGCCGCACCCCCTTGTCTTAACATCTGTCCCACCAAAGCCTAGAGCAGCCTGCTCTTTCGAAGGCTTGCCCTTAGCAGGTGTACAATATTTGTTTAATTGAATTGCTATTGACCCAGTCGAGGGCTGAATGCTAATGACATCCTCATCCAGGGACCCCACACAATGAATAGCACTGACTTTCATATGCCTGGAAAAAGCAATGTCCTAATGTCCCAGGGTTCCTGGAGAAGCTCTTTAATACCTTAAATGCCCGGGGCTTGCAGTTTCCAGTGCACGCAGGCTTCAGCATGCAGCTGCAGCTGGGATCCTTACACTGCAAAAGAGCTAGTCCATGAACAGAGAAGACTCAACCCGCGAAATCGTCAAGGCTCCGAAGCTCTATTAAAGAACTGGGCAGAGGTAGGGATTTTTTTTTTTTTTTTTTTTTTTTGCAAATTCACTACAGTCATCGTTAGCCTTTTAGTCTTTGCTTTGTTTTGTACTGTGGCTGAGAGCCTTGTAACCTATTCGTACTCTGAGGTTTTCTGTCGTCCTGAAAGTGAGCAAATGCCAGCGCAGAGAATGAAACGCGACTCTCAACATCTTCGGGAACTCAAGAGTGCAACAAAGCCTATCCAAGCAAAGGCTAGACCTCTGCAAAGCCCAGATTCTAGCAGCAATGGGGTGTTATCTCCGCTGCACTCAGGAGACACTGGGTGTGTGGCCTTTACAAAGCAACGAAACTCTGGAACAGACTGCCCTCCCTCTCAAGTTCGCCAATACTTAACGTCTGCCTCTGAGCCACAAGACATTTCTTGGAACCCTGAGCTGCCAACTACTGGTTCGGAACACCACTAAATCCCATTCTGGACCCCCAAAGTCAGTAACTTCCCACTTGGGCTTTAAAAGGACAGAAGTCCAGCCTCAGTATCTGGCTGCGCAGGACCCTGCTACCCGGTCCTTGTGCGCGGCCAGGTGAACCAGCCACCACACTCACCTGTCTGAGGCTGAGTCCCCAGTCCAGCAGAGCGGGGACGGCGGGCGCCCCTCACTTGCGTGGGATCCACCGTTGCTGTTGTCTGTGGTTATGTTCGCTGCTCAGGAGAGCACCAAGCAGCCCTGATGCGCAGGACACAAGAGCGTCCCGAGGGCCGCGGGACTTCCTCGGCCACCCCTTGGTGAGCCCCGCCTTAAAGGGGAGGAGGCGCGCGCGTCACCTTGGAGCCGCCTCCCAGCCAGAGCGTGGGCAGTTTGCGGATGATTCTGCCAGGTGTGACAGGAAGGAGCCTGGGCTGTTCTCTGGGTAGCTGGGTATGCAGAGGGTGGTTATTGCTACCATTCGTTTGGGCTGGTTCACGGGGGAGGAAGGTGTGACCTAAAAGTCAAAAGGAACTAAAGAGGCTGAATGTGTCTTGCAAACTTGTTACTAGTTTTTCTTCACCGATGCTCCCCATTCAGTCCCTAAGAGACCACCAAGCAGAGAATATCTTCCCCTTTCACCTCCCCAGCCCTAGGAGGCGGTACCCAAGGGATTAAATCTGCGAAACCTGTGCCACATGGGTGCGTTGGTGTGTGGAAATCAGTCACTCAGATCTGCCTGGCCTTGCCCCCTTCTCCAAAGATGAGCTGCCCTGCGTGGCCTGGGAGCTGTTCCAAGGACTCAGAGACCTCCTAAGGACACTCAGGTGCTCAGTAAATCGTGGTCTTTGGTTCCTGGTGTGGTCCCCTCCTCCCTTCAGGCTGTATTTCTTTGCTTTGTCAGCCTTGCTGTTCCCTGCACCTCCTCCATTTCCATCCTGTTCTCCGCAAGCCTGTGGGTGGCTGCAGAGGGCTCTGTCTGGGAAGATGGGGGACTCGCCTTTCCTGGAAGCAGCAGTTTTGAAACAAGATACAAGAATTACAGAAAGGGTAAGTTGGGTGTGAGACAGACCTGACATTCTACTGGCTACTGTGGGAATAGGTCTGTAACTGAAGAAGAATATAATTGGTGTGATTGACGATTCAAGAGCGGGGCTCTGAGCTCAGAAAGCCCTTAAATCAAATCCTGATCCAAAAAAGCAATTGTGACTAGCCAGATCACCCCACCATTAGAATTCCGAACTTTCCTCTAATAAATCTCACTGCCATCTCACTGAGTCTGAGAAATTCTAAAGCCAGTGTCCAGCCCCTGACGCATGGTGGCCATTCACTACGAAGGAGCTAATGGCCATGTATCCTAAGCAAGAAGTTAGGAGGGGTGGGGGAAAAAAGGAGGAAGTATTCAAGCGTAGGAAGAAATCGTGAAAGTCACTCACCATTCCTTGTCATGAAAAGCCTACTTATCTCAATAGTTACCACGGAGGGTGACAACTTTGCCCTAGCCCGGATGCTTGCAGCGGAATACTTGAGATAATTGGCTACAGGGAATTATAAATTCTGTTGATGGATTCAGAAGGAAGGTTTTATGATATGCTTTGTAAGCAACTAGATTTCTGTAAATGTAAATCTCCTTTACTCAGGAGGATGAACACTGTGGGGGGGGGGAAATACAGCTAGAGAGAGGCGCGAGGCCTGAAATGATGTACTAAATTTGGCTTCCACACCTGCCACTATGAAAAGGAGATGAAATGATAATAATACAATAGAAACATTTAGTTGAGTAAATAGAAGAGCAGAAACTGTTTGCACTAACCATAAAAGGCTGCCATGTTCTCAATACCATGTAGCAAGGTGAGTCACTCCCCTGTCACACTATGCACACCTGGCACTCCGACAACAGAATAAATTTTGCCACGATCTGCATCCTGAAAGATGTGTGTACCTCAATTGCTTTTCAACATCTACCACCATTGTTCCCTAAGTGATGGCGCAGAGAAGGAAAACGTGAACGATACCAGAGGACAAGGGCCTCTCGCTGCTGGCATGGCTAGAAGGGCCAAGAAAGCTGTCGTTTGGGTATCAAAGGAATTTGAACTCCTAGGATTAGCCTTGGCCCTCCCTCTGGACTTGGGCTGGGTTGATAGCTTTGATAGCATGGCCAGCTTGGGGAGGAAGATCGTGGAGAGCCACTGTAGTCCTTCAAGGCAGGGAAGATTCAGATCTTCAGTTTTTCTGATTCCAATGGTCGTTGGCTCTTTCTGAGAAGGATACTCTTATACCGACAGGCAACATCCCATATTCTGGGTGACGATCAGTTATAACGTGTCCCATTTAAATTGTTCTGCCCCCCTCAAGTGTGCACACCACACCACTAAGGTTCCTCCCCTGCAGTATGGCCGAGAGGTGGTCCGTGGCGGATGTGGAGCGGTAGTTTGGTTATGTATGCAGTTTGGTTATGTATGGGTACCACAGAGCATGCATTCACCCAGAACGTATAAAAGACCAAGAGCTATTATGAGATTCTCATGCAACCAGGCATCCATTGCCTAATGTGTGAAAGCAAGTGTGTCTGGAAGTGGAAAATCCCCACTTCAGCAACCACACGGACTGTTTCTTGGGAAACTGCAGCCACATACCTGATTGCTGCAATGAATTATGAAGGTCAGAGAGAACGAGCTGTCTCTTATAAACCCGGGAGGTTTTACTTTCTTAAAGTAACATCTATTTCATCATTGGCCAATGCCCATAAAGTAAGACTATGTTCACAACCGACTTAAATTAAGGAATCCAATATAACAACAGCATATTAAAAATTGATCAGCCCCATACAAATTCTAAATGTAGCCGTGGGTGGTGAAGGAGCAAAGCAAAAATTACGAAAGATGACTGAATTCTTCTCAGAGTGGAACACTCCTGGGAGGGGGGCAGGTAGTATCTGTGGCCAGATAAAGTCAAAACGAGCATCAGAAACACCCCCAACCCCCAGGGAGCCGGGCAGCTGGACAGATGCACATTCTATGGTGGGAGGTGGGGTGAGGTATCACTTGAGACATCTCTGTCTGTAGCTGTTTCATTTTCTATAGCTTTTAATGATTGCAAGATGCTGCGAGTCAGAGTCATTTTCAGCTTGCGGTTGGGCTGTGGGAACCACAGAACAGGAACTTCACTGGTGCAGGAGAGAGAGGGAGACAAAAGTTTCTGGTGCGGCCTTGACCACTGTTTTAATCCATTGGTATTGTTGTCTTCAAAAGGAACGGTTGCTGCTTTAATAGGCCGCTTTTCTCTTCTTCCTTTTATGCTTGCCCCCCTCACTCCCCGCCAGCCCCCGTTACCTTTGCTCTCTGGAGGACAAAGAACCTTCAGCACAGGGGATAAGCCCAGCTTTACCATGGGCTTTTCAGTCTGCCAGACTCTTCTGGCACCTTGGTCTAGGCATTCGTACAGTTATTTCATGAGTCTGGGGCTGTGCTGTCATTTTAAATCAGGAATGTTAGGAATTGTCCAAATCTTTGTAAACATCAAATGTTGTTCTGAGGTGTTTGATTATACTATGTAAAACTATGTCACTATGGTTAGTTTAAGAAAAAAAATGGCCAATAGCTAGGCAGGAGATAAAGGTGGGACTTTCAGACAGTGAGAGCTCTGCAAACAAGAAAGGAGGAAACATCATCTGGACACAAAGGAAGCAGGACATGCAAGAGGAGAGGTAAAAGCCACGAGTCACGTGGCAACATGTAGATTAATAGAAATAGGTTCGTTTAAGTTATAAGAACCAGTTAGAAACAAGCCTAAGCTAAGGCTGAGCTTTCATAATTAATAAGATATCTCTGTATCATTATTCGGGAGCTGGCTGGCAGAACAGAGAAAGACTCCTTATACATGGCACTTCACATTGGGTGCCATATGTAGACAGATATTTCTTTGGGCTTCCACACCACAAAAAAATGACACAGAGACTTAATATTAATTATGAAAGCTCAGCCTTAGCTTAGGCTTGTTCCTAACTGGTTCTTACAACTTAAATTAACTCATATCTTTTAATCTATGGTTTGTTTTTTTTTACATGGCTCAGTTACCTTTACTCTGTACTGCCCATCCTGCTTCCTTGGCGTCTAGCTGGTGACTCTGCCTCCTTCTTCCTGGTATTCTCTCTCTACCTGGACGTCCCACCTATCTCTCTTGCATAGCTATCGAACATTCGGCTTTTTATTACACCAATCACAACAATACATCTTCACAGTGTACAAATATCCCACCACAGCAACTGACTTTGTTATCTACTCTAACTAGACCATTGGAATGCTCAATACATCCCACTTCTAGAAATCCATCAGAAATATTCACTCACTCATTGTACACGAGAGCTATCTCTGGTTGCATTTACTTCCTGAAGTCTGAGATGGATCAAGAAGAAGTTTCTAGACTAGGATAGCAGGATAAAAAGCAACCCTCCATGATAAGAAATCTTCCATCAATAAGTGATGCAGCCAGTTATATGTTGTCATAGCTAATACATGCTCAACTTCTACAACCAAGAACATAACAAGCAGTGGTGTCCATTGTGGACATAAAAGACTGGCTTTGATCACACAGGAAAGGACAAAAAATCATCAAAACGGCTCAAGGTATACCCACCTAAAACATTCAAGTTCACATAAGGATTGTAAACCTGGGCTTATGGCCATAAGCCATGTGACTAGTCTATGTCCACTAATCAGCAATGCATTTTGCTATATTTTCAATGATATGAATAGAAGACAGAGGGAGAGAGGGAAGAGGAGGCAAAAAAAATTAATGGCTTTTGTCTTCGAGGTCCTGGAGCTCAGTTAGGAGGTGAAATGTATAAACAAATGGGCACACAGAGCATGTCAAAGGAAGGCAGTTGTGATACAAAAGCCTAAAGAGACTAGAAATGCACGTCCAGAGTCAAGTTCAGGAGAATATGTAGAAAGTAACACTGAGAGAGTTAGCAGGAAAGAATTCCAGTCAGCCCCAGGTACTGTGAAAAATCTTTTGAGGTACAAAACCTAGGATGCTCAGCAACATAGCTTACTGGTAAAGTACAATTCGGGAATGAAGCCAGACCTGTCTAGGAATAGCACCATAATGTTTACTCAAGAAATCAGAAATTTTAAATATGTATGCCCAAGGAGAAATAATAACCGCACGTATAACTAACAAATGTTGGACGCATGTCACCAGTCTGTCTTCATGAACTATATAGGACACGTTATTTGTATACGTTTTAATTTATCTAACCTCCAATTACTGTATGGAATGCTGACCTACAAAGAAAGTACATATTCACTAATTAGTGATTACAAAGTAGTATGGAAATATCTGGAGTCTTATTACATGTGTAATAACAATATTTCTAAGCAAGCTGGGCATACAATTACTTGCTTACTGATTTTTTAAGTACAGATTTACAATGACTAATGTTGCCACATCTTGAGAAAATATAGGCACAAAATATGAAATGAAATAGTAAGAAATTTCATCTTAAACTAATTTCTGATATTTTGATTGGGCCAAGTAGGCTTTCTTGATGCTTCCAAATACCTGAACAAAAAGCTAAATACAGGAAAGATCTATTCTGACTTAGGAAGTTTTCAGAGCGTTATGGTACAGAGGGCCTAGTGGCTTTGCTCACATCCCAAACACCCGGAAGCAAAAGCAGAGGATGCCTACGTTAGTTGTTCTCCTTCCTCCATTTTATTTCGCCTGGCCCCTCGGACTATGGGCTGCATATGTCCATCTTCAGGGAAATTCTCCCCAGCCCTGCTCAGTTACAGCCCATCCCACATGCCTGCTGTCTCCAAAAGATCCTTCCCAGACACACCCAGGAGTGTGCGTTATTCATCTCTTTGCCTTTCTCAATGCAACCAAATCGACATTATCAGGGAAACTAGAAGGGAGGGAGATAAACACAGAAGAGGGAAGAAAGAAGGTAAAAATAACAGTAAGTATGTCTGAAAGTCCTAAGGACATTTAGCTATCATTTCATTAAGGAAATTTAATACCTAATTATGTCTATAAATATATTGTTTTAATAACCTTTCTCATCTAGGATGACAATGCTTCCTCTGAGAGTCAAAGATCACCTACTGAAAACCCAAGAGTAGACATGAGAAGACCTCTTTGAGATGTTGTTCAGGGCTGTCCTTAGACTCCCATACAGCATTTTGCTATAGCTCTTGATTGCCCCCTAGAGGTGGAAGGTAAGTCTCTGTTGCTGAAGATACCTTGTGCTTCAGACGCTACAGGCCCTTGAGCTAGAACTGATCTGAAGAACTCCTCCTTGGGGACCAGCTTTCATGGTAACAGATGGTCCTACAGAGCTATGATGCTATGAACCACATAAACAACCAGCATGGAATGATAATTGTCTAAGTGCAGTAGTGGCACACACACTTTGGCAGCAACCAAGAATGCTCTAATTGGACTTAAGACCTGCTCAACAAGAGCAAGACCATGTCTGGTACAAGAAACATGGCTAACTACTCAGTGGTATTGAGGTCATGGTTATAGAAAGAGAAACTGCAGCCACTATTTTACTAAAACAGTATAATCCCTAGCAACAATCTGTAAATACATGTTCTTATACCACAGGTAAGTGCGGTCCTCACCCCTCATCAAGGTAACTTCTCTTTACAACAGAGGTGTACTACTACACAAAAACCCTGTCAAAATTCAAAGTTGTGATGCCTCCAAATGGATACATCTATATGGCCTTCACACACAAATGTTCAGGGAGCATTCCAGAGAGGAGGCAGGAACATTGTAAGAGTCAGAAGACCAGGGTTGCTTAGAGATTGTGTCTTCTAGTAATGTCAGAGGCTATACACATGAATGCACACCAACATGACTGCCTAGACATGAGCTGAACAAAGGCAACACAAATAGACTCGTCAAAATGGATGAGGAAATGCCCACAAGGCCTCAACCCTACACAAAGAACTAAAGAACTATAGGCAATGAAAGAATGCTGAGGGTAGGAGAAATAGTCTTCCCCAAGGAAGAGCGCACCAATTGGTTAGTTATTCAATACCAAATGGTCAGCCCTGAAAACCTACATAGAAATAACATTATGCAGACTAAGGGGTTATATTTGGGAATATATGTGTATACACATGCAAGCATGCATCATACAATGGAAAAAGAGGCCATGCATTTGGAAAAGAGGAAGTAGAGGTACATGGGAGTGTTTGTAGGGAAGAAGGGGGAAAAGAGAAATGTAATTATAACCTAAAAAATAAAATTATAAAAAGTTTGACAAGATTAACCATCACATAGGCATTGAGTTGTTTCTTTATCTGGAAATACTATTGGGGAAAGTACACATTCTACAAAGCATATATTCTTTTAACGAAGCATATTTGCTTTATTTGAACTTCTTTGTCGGCTGCTTTTAAAAATAAATAACAATGAATGATCCCTATTCAACCCCGCAGAAAATAGACTTGAGAGGACCTGAAGAGAAGAGAGTTCCTCAGCCAATTCCTTCCAAATATGACCTCACACATTTTCACGTGCGCGCACACACACACACACACACACACACACACACACACACACACAGAGAGAGAGAGAGAGAGAGAGAGAGAGAGAGAGAGAGAGAGAGAGAGGTCTTTACCTGCGTCCCTATTCCTGACATATTTCAGTGAAACTAACCCCTCTTTAATGAATTTCAAACTGTGGTTCTACTTCAGCGCTTCCGACTGAGCATCCCCAGGCTTATATTTCAAGCTGTGTATGCTTTGCCCATACACACTCATTGCTGAAGCATGCTCTGGAAACCACAAAATAAGAAGAGGATCCAGTTGCATGGTTGTGCAGATCTGTGCCAGGCCTCTGTTACGTCTGTATCACCGTCAATGCCTCACTCATTTTTTTTTTTTCAAACTTTTCCTTCTCCAATAATAACAACCTATTGCTACTTGGAGAGCTCCTCGAATCTCCAGCCCATGCTGTCTCACCTGAGCAAGCTGTTTTGGGGCATTGCTGAAATGGGATTGTATTGGATAACAGGAGCGTTCTCGAAGAGTTTGAATTAAAGCCTGACAGCCAACATTTGAAATGCCAATGGAGATGTGGTCTGCTGACAGCTCTTATTCCGTGCATCTGGGGAGTGCCTCTCTTTGCAAGGTGTGCTCAGTGGGACCTGTGTCCTCTGGGAGCAGGGATTTCCCCAGTCTCAAAATGACGACGATGTAAGGAGGGAGGAGAGAGGGCCCAACCCCGGAAGAAATGCGAGCAGACGTCAAAGGGAAGGAAATTAAACAGGAGAAAGCCAGTGGTGGACGAGCGGTACGGAAAAGCAAACAAGAATTTAAATGGCCAAGGTAGAGCAACTAAAGATCGAGAGGAGCAGAGCATAGGAGACAGGGAAGATTAACAAGACAGACAAATAAGTCAAAGGGAATGGCCTGATTATGTCAGTCGTGATGGAAATGGGCCCAATAAATGCCAAGTTCATACTGTGTGTGGCTGTAATACGTCAGAGGAGTAAATGGATTGTCCTTCTGAGGGATTACACCTCCTTCAGCATTTGCCTACCATCCTCTGCTCAGTGAAGCAAGGTATAGGCTACCACAGTAGCTCATCTGACCGTGTTTCCGCTAAGGTTGTGGAAGCTCATTAGCTTATCTAGAGGTAGAGGCTAATGCTCATAATGCACAGAAGGGCGAATGTTACAAGGAAATGTCTATAAGGATCAGCATTTTGTTTTCACGCACAATGCTTGAGCCCCAAGATAAAATGTTGTAACTATCTCTGTGGTTTAAAGAATTGTGCCTTTGCTTGCTCTTTGTTCCTGTTTCCCACACACTGCTCCACTGCTCCTTTTACGGTGTCCCACACTGGCCACTTCGTTCCACCTCTCCAACAACCTCACACATTCTGTTACCCTCTGAGTTAGGAGAAAGAAAGCTAGATATAAATGATGCAATTCTGTCTCCTCCAACACCCCAAATAACCTCTGCCTCCTCCTCCAAAATTCTCTTAGTCTTCCAGCGAGAATCAATCCTTGTCCCCTCAGAGGCGCCACAGCAGTATGTACCTGCCACCTTAAAATGCTTCAGTCGGGAGAATCACTTCCATCTTTGGTAAAGGGTTGTGCTAATGCCTCTGGTGATTTCATTTGTTCATTCCAAAATATATTTCTAGACTACCCATGCATTTCTAGAGATCCTGTAGAAAATAAGGCTTTTCAAAACTTGGTACATATATGTTGGGAATATGAAAGTCCCATTGTGCACACAGATCACCAAGAAAACCAAGAATATTAAACAGGCAGGATTTTGTCCTCTCACAGTAAAGGAGAGGAAAAAAAACCCTGTTTTCCCACTCAAAAAACTGTGAATTGGAGGTGATTAGTAGCCTGCATTATCTGTTGGGTCAGGTCATATCAAACTCCCACACCAGGCCCTGAGGCCAGTAGTCTAGATGAACATTACATAATCTGTATAGCCAGGAATACCCTTCAAAGCTCCCTCAACCAGGGTCCAAGGGAGCTAATAGCCCAAATGACCTCTACAGTATCTATATGACCAAGACCACACCAGGCCCTTCCTTAGGAGCTTAAGTTAATACCGGTACCCTGTTTCTAGTACTCCTCTTCTTGGAAGAACTGACATGTGCTTTGAGTTGAGTTTTAATATAATCATGCCTCCTTGTATACAAGGGATTTTATTACGCCAGAGAAATGTTTTCCCCAAATTGTACTGTGTTTAAATACACTGGCAATAAACTGCCTGGCATCAGAATCCCAAAGTTTGATCCAGCCGGCCTATGTCAGGCTGAACTTAGTTTTCTTTCTCACTTCTTGATTGTTTCCTTGCCTGCTATGATGTCTGCAGGAGCTCACACACGCACCCATGATGCCATTGTTACCTATTGCTGTATAATAACTCCCAACCTCAGTCATTTAAAATAACGAACATATACTATCTCATCATTTCTATGGGGAATGAGTCCGGCATGTTCTGATGAGTGTCTCCGACTCGGAATATCCCATGAATTTTCAGGCAAGCTGCCCCAAGCGCTGTATCACTGCTGATAACCTAGAGCCCGAGAATCTGCTTCACAATTCTGAACTCATATACCTGGTTGGTTGTACAAAATGATTCCCGGCTACCTATATCTCCTCATGGTGAGCCACATGTTTTATGTATGAGATGGAGAAGGAGCATCATAACTTTGTTACACAGTCTTGGAAATTATATCCCATCAGTTCTGTCCTGCTCTAATCATTACATTCAAATCAATGGTCCATTTAATGTTCTTGAGCACCAGAATGGGGTATTATGGACCAACCCAGAGACAGTTATCCAACTGAGAGGAGAAGTCACAATATATGTTCAAGAAATAAACATCTGCTTAATGTTTGCTGAGCATCCTGAATCTGATTTTATCATCATCATCATCATCAAATCCAGGTTTAGCGTTCCAACCATTATTTCTCCCAATACTTCTATATCCCTTCTTTTATCCATGTTGGGATACCAGTTATAGACACTAGTGGACAGCTGAACACTGCCACTGGGGTGTTTAAAAAAATAAACTAAGAAATCCTTGGTGGGAAAGCCAGTAAGCAGAACTCTCCCATGGCCTCAGTTTCAACTCTTGCCTCCAGGATCCTGCCTTGAGTTCCCTTCATAAAGGACTGGAAGCTGTAAGATAAACTCCTCATGTCACTTTTGACGGTGGCATTTTACCACAGCTATAGGAACCCCGACTAAGACTCTTTGGTGGAGAGTATGAACTCTGCCTGGTGGCTCTGTTTGAACTTCAGAGAGTGTTACGGCTGTGTGCCGGGAATTGGATTTCTCAGCTACTTGAGCTAATGAGTGTTCAAGTACACATTAAGAGAAATCCTTTCACACTTTTCCCAATCTCTCTCTTTCTGTATGTATACCTTTCTCTAATTGCCCCCACAAATTAAAGCCGCCATGTCCTGGGGAATTTTCCCTGAGCTTAGAAAAGTCAGCAGGCTCTGCTAGGTGTCCTCACCACCGAAGTGTTCTCTCTCCAGGCTGTAAAAAGAAGGAAATCCAGAACTCATCCTCTTTCCTTTCCTGGGATCAGGGTACCGCACTGTCTGTGATCTAATGCAGACAGATGTTACTGCTGTCAGATATGGAGAGGAACCGATCCAGTGTCCTTTATCATCACGGCCAGGAATGGAAGTCTAAATCACTTAACTGGACCACAGACACATCTATCTTGACATTGATTCTAGGTGGCAAAAAGACACGACCAACTTTTTTTTTTTAAGTCCAGAGAGTTGTATTAGAAGAGAGGGTATCTGAGTTCATAACTTAGTCTTCAGCAAATCAGAGTGCCATTTCTCAGACTGTTCGATGAAGAGATTTAACCACATCAATCATAACCGAGTCTTCAGCAAATCAGAGTGCCATTTCTCAGATTGTTTGATGAAAAGATTTAATCACATCAAGCATTTTCAGTAGTTTCATGCAATAATCACTATTATTATTATTATTATTATTATTATTATTATTATTATTATTAGTTTTGTGACAATGGATATCCTATTGCTTGTTCTACTGAAAGGGTCCAGCCTCCAAATTCTTGTCATGTTTTCAACTCTCAGTCAGAGTCTGAGGGACATGAAAATGCCACCCATTAATTCCTTGAATCGAGCCAATTCCAGACAGAAGTGGAACAGCCACATCTTAGAAAAACTTGCTGAGAGACAGTCATCCTCCATTAAGAATAAGTCTTTTATGGGTCTGGCACTTAAATTTTATAAGCCTTTACCTTGGTACTGAAAAGCATCTTTCTGCAGTTGTAATAATACTTAAGACTTCTTACAAGGCCCATCACTCTCATTGTTGCCAATCTTTTAAATATCACACAGGCAAATTTCCACTGCCTGATGACAGCCTGCGAATTTTCTAGGTCACACGCAGTTGCTCTTTGAAATATACTGAGAATGTGATGGGTTCTTTTCCCTCAAGATACTTGGACAAGATCTGAATGCTGTTTTTATGATGGTGGCCTTGGAAATGAAGTCACTAAGCAACTTTGCCTCCCCAGGTGACTGGCAAGCAATCAAAGCTATGATTCATGGTCCAAAGCTCCCTGCTGCATCTTCCCTTTTTGAGGGAAAAGATGCAAATATGTCAGCATCAAAGTCTCTCTATTCCTGTCCTCAGAAGAGTCATGCCTCGCACCCAAACTGTCCTTGGCTGATGGCATTCTTGTCCTTCCCAGATCAAACATCATATTTCTTGTCATACAACCGGGCCTTAATATGTCGAGACGCAACTTCAGCATGAACAAAATCAGTCATGACAATGTCCCTTTCCCCTGAGCTCTATGTACTACTCATGCATTTATTTCAGAAGAGTAATCATTCAAGGTTTTGGATGATAATTTCCCCTGCTTATTAAATAGACATTATAATCTCAATAAAAGTGACTCCCCAGGCCCTCAAACTGTTTTATGTTGACACACGCAGAAAACTTAGTATGTTTATAGTAAGAACAAAAGCAACCAATAATAGTAAACAAATGAGCACAGCAAATCTGGCACATGGGCATCTTACCCTTGAACACGCTGAATTCCTCCACGTTAGAGTTGGAATAGCACCTGTCCTCGAGGACTGTGTAAGGAGATTTCATGTTTTGAATGTATCTGAGCAAAAAAAAGATTCTCATTAAGTCAATGAACGTGATAATGATAACACTGATGATAAAGTTCATGCTTTTAAGTTAAAGCCCCAGCCCTATTTTTGTTGGAGTTTTTACAGCATTTTATTTATTATGAAAATTCTTAAACATGCAGCATTTTTAAGATCATTAACCTCTGTATTCATCACCTATATTATATTATGCATTTTATTGCATACCAGTTCTACCCTCTATCCCTTTGTTTAATTTTTGACACATCTCAAAATAAATAGAAGGTACCAATGCTCATTATCCATCATAACATTAACTGACAACGTCTTTATACTCTTTTATGTAAGGCTGACATTTTTCTCTCCTTATTGTGTCCTTTTTGCTGGATGATATTCTATTGTGTGAATATATCACAGTTGGTCTGTCTGTTCTATTGATAGACACTTGACTTTTCACACTGTTTGGTGCTGAGTAAAGTTGCAAAAAAACATTTTTGGATTAGCCTTTTCCATAGAATGATATGTCCTTTTGTTGGGTTTTAAAGTCCTTGGAACTGATTGTTTTCTCTTCTCTGTCCTCCAACCTCATATACGTACTCTGTACTTAAAGACTTAAAGACTCTTACACAATGTAGTAGTTTGTATGAGAATGGCCCCATAGGCTAATACACCAGAATTATTGGTCCCTAGTTGGTGGAACTCTCTGGGAAGGATTAAGATCACTGGTGATGGACTTCAAACTTTCGAAAGTCTACACCATTCCCAAATACCCATCCTCTCTTTTCCTCTCAGCTCCTGCTCTACCATTACACTAGCCTGCCTGCTGGCCATGTTTCTCACAGTGATGGCCATGTATTCTACTACCCTCTGGGATTGTAAGCCCCAAATTAAATGCTTTCTTTCATAAATTGACTTGGTCATGGTGTCTTTGTTAGGGTTTCTATTGCTGCAACAAAACACCATGGCTAAAAAGCAAATTGGGGTGGGGAGGGTTTATTTGGCTTAAACTTCCACTGTTCATCATTAAAATAAGTCAGGACAGAAACTTGAACAGGGCAGGATCCTGGAGGCAGGAGCTGGTGTAAAGGCCATGGAGGGATGCTGCTTCCTGGTTTGCTCTCTATGGCTTGCTCAGCCTGCTTTTTCTATAGAGCCCAGGACCACCAGCCCAGAGGTGGCATCGCTGATAGTGGGCTGGGCCCTCCCCCATTAATCACCAATTAAGGAAATGGTTTATAGCTGGATCTTATAGAGGCATTTTCTCAAGTAAAGCTCCTCCTTCCTGTATGATGACTCTAACTTTTGTTAAGTTGGCATAAAACCATCCAGTACATGTGGTATCTCTTCACAATCACACACACACACACACACACACACACACACCTCTATACACTAGAGTATTGATTTCACTTAATAGACAAAAGGAAAGGTGATCTACTGTTAGCAGCAGCAGAAATGTCGTTTCTACTGTGCGCCACCTCATCCGCCCACCCCTGTCATTTTGTGAGAAGATTATATACCAGTTATATTGCTGGTATGAACTGAGATGAAAGACTTATTTTCAGTTACTGTGTTGAGCATGGTGCTTTCTTTACCACTGCTTAGTTAATAAGTTTTGCCTTAATATTCAGTGAAGAGTTCAGAAATAAAATATACAAATAAAGGGTCCAATACAGGAATATGGAAATATAAAGTTGCAAGCCCGAATACATTTTGAGAGAAAAAAATAATAAAGCTGGTAGCCACTGTTAACTTTTAACAAACACATTCTGCTTTAAGAGCAGACTTCCTGGCAGCCACTCTGCACAGAGGTAAGCTTTTAACAATTGTCTCCCAGCTTCCCAGCTAGGCCGGTACTTGGGACAAAGGTTAGCTCCTAACTCTTACCTCTATGGGACCCTCTGCTTGTATGCCCTTAAGTGTTAACTGTCCCCCTATGTGACTCTACTGCTTTGCACTCTTTTAGGGACAGTAAAAAGTGGCTGTGTCAGCCACAGGCTTTCGCAAGCACTCTAAGTTAACATGCTAATGTCCTGTAACAAAAAGTTGTAAAACTGGGGCTGGAGAGATGGCTCAGAGGTTAAGAGCATTGCCTGCTCTTCCAAAGGTTCTGAGTTCAATTCCCAGCAACCACATGGTGGCTCACAACCATCTGTAATGAGCTCTGGTGCCCTCTCTGGCCAGCAGGCATTCACACTGACAGAATATTGTATACATAATAAATAAATAAATATTTGAAAAAAAAAAGTTGTAAAATTTAAAAAGTAACGTGACTTTAAGCCTGACCTCAAGGCTGTAAAAGCTCTCTGACTCACACCTGGTGCTTGATTTTACTATAAGAGGAGGCCCAGCACCAGACCCCATTGCCACAGCTGCTAAAGTCCCGTCTCTGTCTGTGGTCACAACTGCAGCTGAGAAACTTTGTGTGCCCCGTGGTGATTTTTTTTTCTTTTTCTGGAATAAAGCTTGCTTCTGATTTAATACACTTTGGTGGTCTGTTACCCCATCATTGCACGATGCCCAAACTCAACATTCAGAGTCAAAATGTTAGCGATGTAAAAACCATTAAAATCACTGTAAAAGGTTAGAGTGTATATCTCGGATACCCTATTCTCCAGCCTCTCCATTTTGTGCTATGTTTTTTTTTTATTTATTTATTATGTATACAACATTCTGCCTCCATGTATGCCCGCACGCCAGAGGAGGGCGCCATATCTCAGAACAGATGGTTGTGAGCCACCATGTGGTTGCTGGGAATTGAACTCAGGCCCTCTGGAAGAGCAGCCAGTGATCTTAACCTTTGAGCCATCTCTCCAGCCCTGTGCTATGTTTTTTTAAATCCATTTCCTTAAAGAGCTGAGATGGGCTGGCATCCATTTATGGCTGGAGTAGGACCTTCACAGCATTACCTAACTGTGCCGCTTTGGCAAGCCTCCCTCCATGAGGTATAAAGGTTTCCCTTCTACAGAGGTGTCATGAGCATGTGGGACCTGATTCCTATTGGAACACCGCGATCATTACCGGAAGGGAATTTTAGAATATTATCTTAATTAAAATAAATGAACTAGATTCTCTTTTGAGTTTTCTCACAATTCCAGAGCTGTTAGGATTTTGCATCAATGACCCCAGTGTTTGCAAGAGTTACTTCTATCAAGTATCTAAGAGAAAAAAAAAAGATCTGCAGCCAGCAGCCCCTACCATTGTTGGGTTGAAAAAAAAAAAAAAAAAAAAAAAACAAAACAAACCAAAACAACAACAACATAAAACCTGTACCATCTTCAGTACTTCACTGGACAGGCTGACAGTAGAGCTCCCTGACACTAACGGGGGGGGGGGGGGGGGGGGGGAGGAGCAGGTAAAAGCTCACGAAGGATGCACCACTAATGAGCAAATGAAAAACCATCTCCACCCAGGGACTCCCAGCATCCTGTAAAAGGCAAAGATGTCTTCAGGCTATGTAGCCACAAAGTTACTGCATTTCCTCCTAAGTACCCTGTGATTAGGGCTGCTGGCTTCAGGGCCATAATGGATGAGGCTGCAGCTGCCTCTCACAGAAAAACCTTGTTGAATTTGCCCGGGAAAATTCTTTCATCTCTACAGTGCCTGAAAAATCTTCAGTCTGGAGCCCAGTGTTCTCCTTTTTGCACTTATTCTCAACGTTATAAGATTTCTTTCTTCTAGTCATCCACGTCTTTGAAGTCCAGTACCTCTTCTACACAGTGAAATGTAATACACATACTCCAGGGACAGATGTTTTCATTGCTTTATTTTTTTCATGGCAGTGACAAAATGCCAGATGAAAGCAACTTGAGCCTGGAGGGCTTCATTTGGGCCCAGAGTTTGAAGGTACTGTCCACTGTGGCAGGGAAGGCACTGGCCGCCAGAGCATGAGACCACTGACCTCATCGTGTCTGCAGTAAGGAAGAAGAAACCAATGAAAGATGTTGCTAGCTCATTTTTCCTCTTCTCATTCACTCCATGAGAATACACAATATGTTGAGTATTCCCAACTCAATTAGCACAATCTAGAGCTGATGAACTGAACTTGTGTCCTCAACCCTTTCCAGCAAACCCTCTTTCCTGTTGAGCCATTTACCCGATCTCTTGTCTCTTGATATGGTAGTCACAATTAAGTAAGAGGCATTGGTAGTTACTATTAATTAACTGCCAGTTTTTAATTGAATGTCACTTTTATCTTTACTGCACCACTTCATGTTCAGTGATCCCAGGCAGGATGACACCATCTGCTTGGTTCCTGTGTTTCCCTGGGCTCTTCTGCTCCATAAGCATGTCTCCCCCATTCCTGTTGTCAATATCCTCAACACCTCTAAAGAGGACCGACCACACATCTGGTAGAAAATGTAACTGTTTGATTTGCTCTGTCACTTTTTAAAAGTATGATTATAATTGAGAATCTAAGTTTACCCTGAAAAAAAATGTCACAGAATAAATACAAATGAGGAGGCCTCGTTGTCACATTAGACTGGAGAGTCCATGACATTCTTATGATACTGTTGGTGACCACCCCCATCATCACACTATAGACCCTCACATTTTCTTAGACCTTTGGAATTTGTCTAAGAGTTTGGCCACATGTGTGGGGAGACACAGAGCTTGTAGGTGGCCTTGACCTTTGTGGTGCCCTCTGTTGGTTTCTCAGGCTCCCAATTTGGGAAGTTGACTCTTTCTATAGGCAATGCCCTTCTCCAAACAGGAAGGGACAAGTGAAACCACCAACCCTAATAAACAGGGTTTGATTTGTACACGCCCAGGCCAGAGCAAGATGAACAAACATGCCAACTTCTGGTAATTTGCTAAGTCATGCCTCAACCTCTTACAGCAAGCTTTGCTAAGTGGAAGAACAGCTTCTGAGGAAATAACCCATTGTAATCATGAAAACTCCACAGGGAATATTTGGAATTAGGGAGACTGCACTGGTAGGCAGTGACTCTAGCATCCCTGAACACTTCAGACATGCTAGGCCAGCATTGTAGGTTTTACAGAAGTCTCTGCTGTACCCTTTCCTGAATTAAGAGACTACAGTCCCAACTGACCTTATTCATGCTATGAATTCGAAGGCATAGGAACAATAGTCTAAAAATAGATATACCTTGCTATTTTTCCTCTTCAACCATACAGCTGCACCACAGGCGGCTCTTCTTTATAAATACTCAGATTTTAAGGAGGAAATATGCCTGCTCAGATCTCACTGCCCAAAGCAGAACTCTTGATTCTTGGTTGAGCTTGGGAAGCAATAAAAACAAAAGAAAATGCTATGTGTTTTATTTTCTTATTTTCTTATTTCTTATTGAAAAGAGCTACAGAACATTGTTTTTTAGGAGGGACACCAGAGGACATAACAGCCGGGGTATGTTGCTAGTACAGGCACCAGTAAGTAAGGCAAATGTGGCATGAGGCTGGCTTTCCCCTGCATCAGTGCCTCAGAGTGACTCTCTTGGGGGAAGGACTCCTGGATACAGTGGCTAAGGCGTGCTCCTGAGAATTACAAGAACGCAAAACCCAATTTCCCCTGGTCCTATCTACAGCTAGACTGTTCCTGTTTAAAATTTCACATGGAGAGTAGGAAGGCTCGCATGAATTCCCCCCCCCCCCCCCGCCCAGTAACCACATCCTAAAAATAGGTTCATTTAACTAGCATATTAATTGGTTGAATTCAGTTTCAACTACACAGACAAATCCAGAGATCATTATCAACACACTCTTTTATTGAACACTGTAAATGTTCAAATCAATATCATTGTGTTCAAGTGTATTTCATTTAAAGGTGCTGCTGTCCGAAACGGATCCTGTGCTGTGGCTGTATTTGTCACTCTAGCTTAAAAATGTTTCTGAAGAAGGATCGACTTATAATTAAACACGCATTTTAACATGTACACTGTAACGGCTATGCCTATTTTTCAAGCAATAGAACTTGAAGACAAGGGTACAGATGTTACTCTTTAAAATTCCCAGGTGCCCCTGGGTATGCTCTCCCAGGCTTTGCCCTATGTTAGCATGTGTTTTCTAGTGTTTGGGTCAATGAAATCAGCTTTCCTAAGATCTAGTTTCTTGTACCACGGATGATTATTTTTAGAGTCTAATAATACTAGTCATATGGTACTAGCATGCTCAAACTGTCTCACAGTATCTCATTTATTTGCAGAGACCATGATGTGTCTGGTGTCTCACATTTCAGTTTTTCCAATTTGTGGTAATTACAAATCTCAGTGGCATTTAACAGGGCATACGCTTTCTTGTTTTTTTTTTTCTCCTGGATAAATGAGTAGGAAGGGAACAGTTGGAGTTGGACAAGTATGTGTGAATTTGAATGTAATCGATCAACTTCTTCCAAACTGGCTGTACCATTTTATTATATTCCTAATAACGTGCATGATTGTCCCAGCTTCTCCACGTAGCGCTGTGAATACTAGTTACTTAAAAATTTCATTTTCTAACCATTTGTTGCCGGAATATAAAGATGATATATGTTTTTACCTTGTTAAACTTTGTTCTCGTAGTTCTGGTAGAATAGGATTTTACATGGCCCACCAAAGCATCCAAGAAGAGCAACAGCCCTTCTTCTCCTTTCCTTTGAAATTGGGTTGGTTTTTCCTTGCTCCTGATTTTGACACCGGGAAGACTCTCCACACCCGTGTTGAGCCCAGAGGAGAGGCAGACAGTGTTGCGACGCAATACACCCTGAGCTCTAGGAATAAACGACATCATGCTGTATTTAAAACAAACAAATGGATCCGTGATCAGAAGAAATCCAAGATAATGGAGTCATGGAGTTTTTTTTTTAAATTTTCCCCAGTGTCCCAAAAATGGCATCTAGCCTTTTAGTATTAAACATGATGCTTACCACAGCATCCCAGAATGAGGCAGTCCCTTCTAGTCCCACTTTATTGAGTTTCAAGGGCTAAGAAGTGAGTTGGAGCCTCGACAATGAACTTTTTGCATCTGTTGGGATTATTACAAACTACCTTTAGTTTTCCAGTGGTTTGCCCTATGTCCATCAACTTTGCAATGATAAACTAGGCCCAACTTCCATACAGACTCCATTTGCTTGGCTACATTATTCATAGAGACTGTCGGATTCCGTTTATTGATGGTGTGCTTAGAATGTTCACAGCACTCTCCATCAATTCCTGGACTCCCCCTGCCTCCCTTTATCACTATGGTAACACCGGCTATGTAGAATGAGTTGCAGGCACAAGTACATTAGTTCCCATTTTTATATAACGAGTAATTGGCTAAGTCCCCTGCTTCAAACACTGGAGGCTACAAGTGATGCATTAGCTGTGCTTCATCTGGACACTTGAAGAAGTCCTCTTCTGAGTTAATTTTTGCTGTTCATTTGTCGGACAGGATCCTTATTCCCTTGCTAGCCAAGTGTCACACTCATCTCCTTGAGTGTCTCCACACACCTCATTACTTTCTGCCTCCCATCTTTAAGTCAGTCACTAGAACTTATTTGTACTGACGTTCATGATCATCCCTTGGGTCATCGGCAGAAAAAAAAATGTTTATTATGTTTCAATTAAATTTATTCACTTATTTTACATTCCAACCGCAGTTTCCCCTCCCTCCTCTCCTCCCCTCCCGTCTCCCCACCTCCCCAAATCCACTCCCCTTCTGTCTCTGTTCAGAAAGGGGCAGGCCTCCCATGGGTGTCAACAAAAAGTAGCATATCAAGTTGAGGTAGGACTAAGCTCCTCAGATTAAGCCTGGCCCACCCAGACAGGAAGGTTTTCTGCTAACTGACCTGTAGACTGAATTATATTCATTCAGAGTAACATCAAGATTAGAATTTGATTGAATGCCAGGAGTTTAGAATGCTTCTGGCTATAGAGCTTGCACATCATAGTATCTTACTCGCTATATAGGTTCTTCCTTAGACAGACATTAGCATTCATCAGTGGTCATTTGGGCTGATGATGATTTTTTTGAGAAATTTGCCAACTGAAATGTTAATATATTTAATAATTTTAGTCATGTAACTCACCTCTTGCTTCTTGAATGAGCTTTATTAGTTTATTCATCCAAGGAATTATCTAATTTTCACTGTTGAATTTCCTAACAAAGTCGGCTATAAAAATCCCCTTATACTCTGAAAACTTCAGACTCTTTAGATTGTTCCCAATCCCCTCATCTTTGAAATTGACTTCTTTTCCTGTATCACCAGATTGGCTAACATGAGAATATTCTATAGCATTGGTTTCCTCCAACAAGCAAGATGTTAGCGTTCATGCCACCCAAACCAATACCACAGGGCAGACTCTTACACATTACCTGTTCTAGCTGCCAACTTAAACTTAACCCCTCCCTCATCACAGCTTCTATGGGCTGACATTAAGGAGATCCTTCCCAGACGATTTTGCATTGGTGCTGCTGGTCTCTCATTAATCATATTTTTTCAGCCCCAACTAACCAGCCTTGATTGTTCTGTAAAGCAAAGAAATGTTGACTTCCATAGATTCTTAATGCAACCTGTGACCTGAACCGTCACAGCAAACTCTTTGCTTTCCTCTGAAATTTCACAATCCAGGCATTAACTGATTTTTCACTCAGCATTCTTGTCTTCTAAGTTCCCATAACAGCCCGTTAAGCTTTGAGCATGTAATGGCTTTTCCAGCTCAACATTCCAAATGCTTCCATGAACCTCCCCCAAAATGACATGGTCAGGTCCAACATAGCAAGATTCTACCATTGCTACCAGTATATATCCTATTTGTTTTGTGTTGCTGTGATAGACACCATACCCAAAAGCAACTTGGGGAAAAAATAGAGAACACTGTACAATGCTGCTTACTGGCTTTCTCTCTCTGACTTGCTAGATAACTTCTTTATATAGCCCAGGACCAACTGCCTAGGGATGGCAACACCCAGAGTGGACTGAGCCCTCCAAATCAATTAGCAATTAATTAAATGCCTCACAGACATGGCCACAGACTAATGCAGTCATTTCTTCAGTTGAGGTTCCCCTTCCCAGGAAATTCTAGGTTTGTATCACGGTGACAACCGACCTTGACTATAACAAAGATACCTGCTTCAATTATTTTCTCTCCTGTTTTTGTTATTGCGTTCCATCTTACTGCTTTGTAGTCTAAGCTTCACACTTTGCTTTCTTCTGCTTAACTTAGATTAAATTTTCTCTTTTAGTTTCCTAAATTCCTTTTACTTATTCCTTGACAATTTAATACAGGGACATACTGAGTTTAAACATTTTCATCTGCCACTACCTTCTCGTATCTCCCTCTCTCTCTGGCTGAAATTCTCCTTCCCAAGAGACCCCTTCTACTTAAATTCCTTTGCTTGTTTTGACTGAGTCTAAATAGAGATTTCTGCATTGACATCTAGAAGGGTATGCTTCTAATTCCTGCTTCTTGGATTTTGTTTGATTTTTCTGTATTATACTTAATACTAAAAGTGAGAGAGCAAAGGAGAAATGTGAAGGAAATAAATGGAAGAGAGAAACAAGAGAAGAGAACAGGGGAAATAACAAAAGAGGGGAGGAAGAAAGACACGACTGTAACTCCTTACTCACAAATTCAACCATCGAAGCAGCTCTGAAAAATCGTGATTTCCATGAGACTGTTGACCATGGTAATTACCTAATCCTAGGTGATTGGCGGTGAAGCATGGAGTAAGCTGTGGCCTTTGTTTGACCTTTTACGTTTTATCCTTCACTATTTTACTACAAACGGATAGCATCAAAAAACTGAACAGCAGAAAGTTCTCCTTGTGACATTGGTACAAATATGGCATGTAAAATGTAGGTTTTGGAGAAATGCTGACATTCCCTAATGTCTAAGAATGACTCACTGTGCCTGGGATGTTTATACAAAAAAAAAAAAAAATGACATGTGCTAAAAGCTCATCTTTGTCTGGGAGCCTTAAATTTTTCATGTAGAAACCCAGCTGTTCAGAGACTATCATCCTTGACTTCAATACTGACTACCATCTTTGCTCCTTTGTGAAAGACAAGCTGGCTGTTGGGCAGAGGTTTATAAGGGTATATTAGCTCCCAGTGAGTGAGGTCTTGTCTTAGTCACTATTTTCTCTTGCTGTGAAGGGACACCATGACCAAGGCAACTCTTATAAAAGAAAGAAAGCACTTAACCGGGAGCTAGCTTACAGTTTCAGAGGTTTAGTCCGTCATCATCATGGGGAAGCTGGTGTCGGGGAACATGGTAACAAGCAGGCATGTTGTTGGAGAAGTAGCTGTGGTTTTATGAGACCTCAAAGCCCACACTCAGTGACACGCTTCCTCCAACAAGGCCACGGCTACTCTAACAAAGCAAAAGCTACTAATTCTTCTAAGCCTTCTGTCAGAGTGCCACTCCCCGATGATGAAACATTCAAATATATGAGCCTATGGCCTACTCTTACTCAAACCACCGCAACCCTGCTCAGTGCTGAGTCGGTCAAATGTGAAGTCACGTGTGTTATCGTAATAGGTTTGCCAGAGAATTAAACGCATCCTCTGTGGTTACAAGTGGGAACACCTTTGGAATCTCATGCCTGGTTTGCTCTGTACTTTTCTCTATAAGCCTATACCCTCTGCTGCTTTTGCACTGTATCCATTGCTGCAATAAATCACAGCCAAGGATATGAATGCATCCTAAGTCCTTTCTAGCAAAGCACGACACCTGGAAGTGTCCTGGACATAACGGTGAATGTGACTGGTGACAGGGAGTTACAGCGTGCTGGGTCTGCTCAGCGGCTCATGCTGTGTGGCACCAAATCGCTTCTGCAAAAACTCAAATTTCCTCCATTTACAATTAAAAATTAGTTGGAAATTTTGAACAGAACAATGCAGAAATATGTTTGCAAATGAACGTCTACTAAATTATACATCCTTTGCAAATGTATGGACTAGGGTTTTCCTTAGTTGCAATTCCTTTCCAGATGGGGAAAATTATGATTTGGGTGGGATGGGTGTTACAATGATGTTGGGTACTGTGCCTTAAGTCTTCATGCCCAGCACCATATGAGTTTACAAATTCTAACAAGTTGATAAGTAAATGATGTTACTCTTCCTCCCCTGTTAAAAGCAGACTGAGAATTGAAGAGTCAGGCAATTGGGCCACATCAAGAATTCACAATAATTGGGAAGCAGAAAAATCCTTTCATCTTATCTGATGCTCTAGCCCTCATCCCAAGGCCACAGAAGCAGCTCCTGGACATCCAGCACATCTAGTTTTCTTCATTAGCCCCGTGTCCATTACATGGACAGAAGGGAGTGTCACACACTTCTTCAGAGCATGTCCCAGAGACTTAAGGCACTCCTGCTGGGCACCACTCAGAAAGAATCAACCTTTCCCAAGTAGGATTACCCCTAGGGAACCAAGACTTCAAAACATGGGCTTGTGGGCTACATTCCAGAACCAAACTAAACCCAGTCCTCTTTAACTCAGAAACCCTTTGAACATTTTGGGGTCAAAATATGTGTCATTAGAGGCATCTGAGGAGAAAAAAAGACTATTTTTGAGGTGGATATTTTTAAAGGGCCGTTGAGAGGCTGAGTCAGTGATTGTGGCAAGGCTCTTAAGGCATTCCCTACTCAGGAGCTTGGAGACTTCTGCTTACCTTCAAGTAATAGTTCCATGAGTTGCATCATCCTTAATGGATTCTTCAGCTCTCTTTGGATGGCTTTTCTGAGGAGGGTACCTTCCATTGAGATATAGTTCAGAGTTTGGTAAAGGGCCAGAAAGAAAATACGGTCAACTCTTCAGACTTGTACAGTCACCTTCACAACTACTCAACCCTGTCTGGTAATGTGAAGTCACCACAGGCTTAGGGAATGAATGGATATGGCTGTATGCTAATAAATCTCTAAACATCCAGATGGGGTTCTTATTCCCATCACAGTCACAGCCCCCACTAGCTGTCAGCATTCAGGCAGAATGCTTAGTCACCCCAGGCATGAGCGCTTCCAGGATCCATGGCCGCGCATGCGCCATCAGCGGTCAGGCAAACTGCCTGGCCACCCCAGGGCTTTAAAGCCTACATAATCTGTGTGCAGCATGGTCATGTAATCTGTGCATGATGTAGCTACATAAGCCGCTGTACTTTAAAAGCAGGCATGCCCGCTCCGCTCCCCCTCTCACCACGCTCTTTTCAGACAGGCCTGTGCACTACCCTTTCCCCCCCACACACACCTGTTCTGTTAATACAACTCTTAAAGCAGGTTTCCTTGGTATCTTGTGATCCGTTCTCGCACCCGATGATATCCGTTGGCTCTTACATACTTGCATATCTATGGTGAGTTGGATGCTTAACCCATCTCACTCTGCTGGAGACGTCTCCACGTTTAGTATCAAAAGGCCTACATCTTATAAAACCTCATTCCAAAGTAAATTACGATGGTGCATTACTGGGAACTACTAGGCGGGTTCAATTTGAACTTGACAGCAATCCAGAAATGGAGAAGAATCTACTGAGCAGGTTAGGAATCATCCCTCTCTCCCCTGAGCTTCTAAGACAGTATGGCTCTAAGGACAAATGGGGTTTGTGAGCCCTGCGGTATGGGGCATCCATAAGGGAAAGGAAAGAATTACAAAGGTTTTTTCCTGACTGTTGCCCTATGGGGACTGTTACCCCCTCCCCCACAACACAGACAAGCCGATCACATCTTCTGACTAGCTACTGACTGAGTGTTGTTAAGGCATCTGGCCATCTCGGGAGAAGAAAAGAATTGTCATTCTTAAACTAATTGCTGTTCTATGGTAGATTGCTCTCCAGAGAGTCTGAGGGATTTCAGATGATAAGCAAGAGAGACTCTTCAGGGACCAGGGCATCGCAGATGTAAAGCAACTTCCAACACAATACTAATTGACTCTTCTCTTTGCAGTTCCTGGCAGTGTGTGTGTGTGTGTGTGTGTGTAGAATTTTACAGGGAAGTCTCAAGAACTGCTGAAACCCACAAGCACCATGATTTCTCCTGTTGTCAAGACCCCAGACACACCATGATTGCAGAGAACAAGAGAAGTTCAGGACATTTACAGGAAGAAAAAAATGGCACCGTCCCTGACCACCCACGTGTCTTTCAAAAATATCCCCAAGTATTTAGACTCGTGTCCCCATATTCCAGACAGTTATAATACCCAGATCCTTATACAATTGTGAGAACTGAAGGTGACATTCATTGTTTATCCGTCTAGTGTGTTGATTATGACCTGATATAAATGCTTTGACTCGACATGATAGCACATCCTTTTAAAGGTCTGTACAACTGAGAACCCTAATCACTGAGTTGAGGAAGTCATTTCAATGACACATTTGAGGAGAGGATATAGCTTAGTAATGGAGAATTTATCTAGCATGAGAGACACCACGGATTCAATCTCAATATGAAGAAGAAAGCAGAAGAAGGTAGAGGAGGAACAGGAAAAGGAGAAGAGGAGAAGGAAGAGGGGGGAGAAGGAGAAGGAGGAAAATGAAAGAATCGGAGAGGAAGGGGGGAGGAGGAAAGGGAGGAAGGAGGAGAAAGAGACAAGAGAAAAGTCAGAGACAGGTACCTTACTAAAGGAAGAGCTGGAAGACGCCTTAGTAGTTAAAGCATATAGGGCTCTTACAGTGGAATCTGAGTTAATTTCTCAGCACCTATAATGGACTGCTCACACTTTCTGTAACTCCAGCTCTGAGAGATCTGACACCCTCTTCTGGCATCTTTGGGAACTGCACTCATGTTTACACTACATACACATACATATAATTAAAAGAAAAGGCTGAATAGTGATGATTTATTTAACCAAAGAACGAATGGAGGCATACATGAGTATAGAAGAAGAAAACCAATGTAGAGGGGATTAAAGACCATAGAAACCGTCAAAGACGCTGCTAAATATATTCTTCTCTTTTGACCTTTCTCTTTTGAGATATATGGTAATTTATTTTCATCTATGCTGACTGTACTGTAGAATGCCAGAACTTCTTTCTTCTAATAAACAACATCATACTCATCAATCCTCTTCTACCAGACAAAATCTATAAATTATTCTTTCAAAATTACTTTGTTTCAGTGTTGCACATCTTTTTTGTAAAGTAGCCATCCATCAATAAATGATTTCTATGTCTCATACATGACCATATAATTAGCACATTAAAAACAGACATGTCTATTTTTGCATAGCCATCAGAGAAGCTTTAGATACCATTTGAAACATTCATATCATACTAGGGATAGTTTAATATGAAAAGTCCTTCTGTATATGTGTTGATTTTATTGGTTAATAAATAAAGAAGCTGCTTGGGCCTATGACGGGGCAGAATAGAGCTAGGTAGAAAAAATAAACTGAATGCTGGGGAAAAGTAGGCAGAGTAAATGAGATGCCATGTAGCTGCCAGAGGAGACAGACACTGGAGAAACTTGTAGGTAAACCACGAGTCTCTTGGTGATACATAGATTAATAGAAATGGGTTAATTCAAGGTGTAAGAGTTAGCTAGAAATTTGCATGAGATAATTGGCCAAGCAGTGTTTTAATTAATACAATTTCTATGTTATTATTTTGGGTCTGAGCAGCCAGTAATGAACAAAAAGCTTTTCTGTCTACAATGGTTGGTTTACCAGAGATTTTTTTTTTACTTGATATACTCTATTGCAAAGCCTTTATTAATTTCTAAGGAGGTATTTGGTTTAAAAACTAATTAAATTGCCAATACATATCAGCTGCTGTTACTGGACAGCATTCATCTGATTAGACAGAATTCAAGTGGTAATTATTATGTTAATTGGTAAGCATCATGGATATATTCAATAATTTTTAAAGTATTGATGCAATTATAAATTTTTTCAGGTAGTTTTATTAAGTCTTCCACTAGTGTAGCAGGCAGTTTGATAAAAAAAAAAAAGTTGTACTAAATTTGTGAAAGTCTAACAAACCCTTCAATATTTTATTTGACACATGTGAGTGTTTGTCTGCATGTATGTCTGTGCACCATGTATGTGCCTGGTGCCCAGGATGCCCAGAAGAGGCTCTGGATCCCTTGGAGAGGGAGTTACAAGATATTGTGAGGAGCCACATGGGTTCTGGGAATTGAACGCAGGCTCTCTAGATGAGCAGTTAGTACTCTTAACCTCTGAGCCATTTCTCCAGCACCCCTAAATGTTTCAAATCAAACGAATATCAGTGGAAAACCACTGATTGGCATACCTTTTTGTAAAATCTGTGTTCTGAAAAAATTTGTACTTAACAGCAATAATATAACTGTCTTAAACTAAGGCATAAAGGAAAAGGAACACCAACTGACAGTGTTCTAAGACAGTGCACACGTTTCATGTATGTTTGTTCACTTAATGCCTTTTTCATTTAAACCCCCCCAAAAATACATCATACAATTACAGAAATGGCATAGCCCATAATAAGTGCTTCATATCTTGTGTTGTTTTTCATTTCCATTCAGGTCAATATGTTTTCTTTTTTCCTTTGCAATGTCCTCCTTGGTCCATGCATTATTTAGAAGTGTGTTTTGGTTTCTAAGTGTTTGCATCGGTTCCTGTTACCTTTCAGTTAATGAGTTCTAGTTTTATTTTGTTGTGGTCAGACAACACACCCTGTGTGGCTCCAGTGCTTTCACATTTGCTGAAGTTAATTTTAAAGCTCAGAATATAATCTGCTCTTCTGGTGCAGGGCTAGGGATGTGTCTCAGCCATAGAGGGCTTACCTAGCATGTCCTTTCCAGGGCTGGAGCACAGCACTATGAGGGGGTGGGGCATTTTGATGTTGACTGGAGTGTTCTTCAGATAGCACTTAGACACTCTTGGTTTCAAGGCATGCTGAATTCTTCCACATACTTGTCAATTTCCTGTCTTGTTATGCTTCTATTATCGATAGGGTTATGCTATAGTGTTAACTATCTATGTGAATTTCCCTCTCCGCTGAGGTGTCTGTGGCATTTGCCATCACAAGCAATGGATGTTTACACTTGGTACTGCCAGATCATTTGATTGCCTTAACCTTTTATCCTACTTTGAAGAACTTTTTTGTTTGTCATCAATATTTACTCTAAAGAACATTTTGTCTTTTATGCACATAGTTTTCCTGATTACAAAATGTCTTATATCCCTTTACTTTCAGCAATTCTGTGTTACCATATTCAATGAGTTTCTCACAGACATAATACCACTGTATAATATTTTATACACTATCTTATCTTTGTCTTTCAGTTGGTTTATTGTGACTACATTTAATTGAACCATTGACATATCAGGGTTTATATCTGCCTTCTCCATTTGATTATCTAATTTTTGTTTCCCCTAATTTTGTCTGTTTTTTTAATCAAAATAGAGTCTTCTCTCATATAATGTATCCCAACCACAGTTTCTTCTCTCTCTACTCTTTCCACCTGCCCTCCTGCTTGTATTCCCCTTCCTCAGATCCACTCCTCCTCCATTTCCTCTTCAGAAAAGAGCAGGCCGCCAAGAAACCGTTCCTTTGTTTGCTTTCTTCTAACTTATAATTTATCACTAAAACTTTAGGATTTCATTTCCATTTATTTATAGTCATTTTAGGGTAACTCTTTACTGGTGCGGGAGAACTGTCTGTATTCTGTCAATTATTTTTAAATAAATGCTGATTGGCCAGGAAGGAAGTATAGGCAGGTCAACCAGACAGGAAGTAGAGGTGGGGTGATGAGAACAGGAGTATTCTGGGAAGGAGGAAGCTCTTTCCACAGTCCTGCCCAGATCACGGAAGAAGCAGGATGTGATCTGCCCTGATGGAAAAAGGTACTGAGCCATGTGGCTAACATAGATAAGAATAATGGGTTAATATAAGCTACAAGAGCTAATAAGAAGCCTGAACTACTGGGTCAATCAGTTTATATCTAATGTAGACTTCTCTGTGTGATTTCTTTGGGGCTTGCTGGCTATGGGACCTGGTGGGAGGACAGAAACCCCAACAAGCACCCCACTCCTCATGTTACACTTTACAGTGCTTTACTGGTACTTCTAGTTATACTCAAACTTTATTTCTATAAATATCAACATATAAAATGAATATATGCACATATGTACTTGCATGTAAAATATGTACACATAAAATATAAACCTTATTATTATCTGAAAACATCAAGTAAGAGATAGAAATTTTACCTTTATACCCTTTTTACCCCACTTACAATATAAGCTTTGTAAATATTTCCTCTTTATATATTATGTATAAACATATATTTGTAATACATCTGCTGGTACTATAATTATTGAATCAACCATTTTGTCATCTTGACCTTAGCTTTGTCCCTGAGATGAGGTCCTTTCTAGTTCTGGGTTCGGATGGAACCTATGTGATCAATTCTCATTATCACTATTGACTGTCAATATGTCTCTTTTGGAGAAGGTCTTCTCACACCCCTCACCCACTTGGAAATTTGATTATTTAGGAGCATATTTGCTGGTGAATTGAATGTTTCTTGTCATATTTGAATATTCACAACCCTTTATCAGATACATGGCTTGAAAATATTTTCTTTCAAGAGGCAGGCAGCCCTTTCAACTTGCTGATTGTTTACATTCTTAAGCAGAACCTTAGAGATTGGTTTAATCCTGCTGGCTACCCTGTCTTTAGTTACCTGTTCCTTTGGTACCCAAACGACTATTTAGATCAATGCTTTAGAATGCTTTGCTTGTTTGGCTTTGTTGTTTCTTCCTAAGGACCCCTATGTGTTGGGGTCTTCTATGCCATTCTCTAAAGCACTTTGGATTTTTTTTGTGTGTGTGTGTGTGTACACTTTCATCCTTCAGTATGCAGATATCTGGCTTCCCAGAACCATGTATTGAAGAGGTGACAGTTTTTCATTTTATCTTCTTGATGTCTACATCAGAATTTAGTTGAACATCTAGAAATGGTTTTATTTCCCTAGAACCATGTATTGAAGAGGTGACAGTTTTTCATTTTATCTTCTTGATGTCTACATCAGAATTTAGTTGAACATCTAGAAATGGTTTTATTTCCCTATTGCCTACTATGTTCTGCTAGTCTATAATGTATGTATTTCGAGTCTTTTTTTTTTAGTCAGTAGCAGCATGTTTTGATTAACGTAGCTTTGCAATGATTGTTGCCTGCAGATGAAATGCCCCAAAAGGCCTCTTTCTTGAAGGTCTGGTTCCCATTACAGTATTATCCAGAGGTACAACACCACGGAAGTGACTGGCTCATGGGGCACATTTTCATCAGCAGTGGATTAATCCATAGACATTCATAATTTGATGGCATTGTTGGAAGGTGCTAGCAAGTAGGCGAGGCCCATTTCAATAAGTTAGCAAGGGCATGCCCTGGGAAGACACGGCTTGTCCCTGGCCCTTACTCTCTTCTTCCTGTCCTTCACGAGACAGGCTATTCACTGGCCATGATGCTCTCTTCCCCTTGCACAATACAGACCTAGTTGTTGTAATCTGTGGCACCATGAGCCAAAACAAATATTTCTTCCTTGGCTTCCAATGACTCACATGTTGTGTTAGTGTAATGAAAGGTTGAATAGCACAGTGCATAATCCCTAAATCAGAGTATGTCGTATGTAGTACCTCTTTCTTCCAGTCAGGATTTCTTTGCCTATTTGAAATCTTTTGAAGTTCTGCATCATTTTTCTTTTGTTATGTATAAATCAATAATAGTTTTCCATTCCATACAATAAGAGGGGTAGGAAAATGCATATATCTTACTATCCTGAAACTAACCATCCCCCTCTTCTGGGGTTTATATCTTTAAAATATATGCCTGGTGTGGGAAATGGAATGGTAATTTTAACCAAACTGTCCTGATTGATTGCTCAGTTGCCAGAATTGGTTTCCTAGAGGACAGGCCCTGAAAAAATAAAAAGGAAAGGCAGGAGTAAACAGATTAGCCATCTTAAGCACCTCTTCCAGGTTGATTTCCAGTGGTTATTTATTTCACTGCTCAGAATGGAGTCTTACAAGGGCTAAATGACAAATGAACCTTTGACATGGGTACCTACGCAGCAGGCCAAGAGTCCATTTTCATATGGGTGGTCCAGCTGACGGATCAACCACTATGAAATGTATCCTCAGTCCTAGAAGGCTATGCCTTCCAGATTTTAACACAACAACCTACGAATCCAAAGAGGAGCCTTTCCGAGCTGGGCAGAGCAGTGTTCGTCTGAGATGATGACTGCATCTGAGAGGCTAAGAATCATAAATCTGAGACCAACCGAGATTGCCCAGCGTGACCTTGCCTCAGATGAAAGAGAACAATGCCGAAGAGCCCATGAGCAATGCCCGGCATCTCCTAAAACGCTAAGGGTACGTAAGGCATGTGAGCTACGCTTTCTGTGACGACGACGCTGAAACTGGTGACGCCACAAAAGCCCTTGACAGCTGCAAAGGTCGGGACTGCTCTTTTGTTTTTATTTAACTCTCAAATCTGGCCGGGGCGATTAATTTTGGATTGGCCATGGAAATGAAAATGAATGACCCGAAGCTGAGCAGGTAACGACTCCCGTTGCATTTATTATTTAGGTGTGATCTATTTCAAGGAGGAGAATCAATAGCCGGCCTCATATTGATTCAGCGCAGGGCAGTTAATTTGGAGCAGCTGAAGATCTAACTGTCCATCACAACCGTCTCGCCCCAGGATGATTTCAGCTGTTGATGTCCATACCATGATTTAGCCCTACAGAGATATGACTGTTTTTCCCACTCAGGGGACACAGCACTCAGGCCTAACACTTTGGTGATATCAGCTGTTAGAGCCTGAAAAGGAATCCTTTGGTCTTCCTAAAATCCAGTTATCGTGGAACAGAAGGTAAATGCTATGAAAATATAATATCATCACAGCTCATGGGAAAAGACATAGTGTATGTCCTCCAGAGTAAAAGGTAACTTCCACTACCTTGTACTGGAACACAGCCTGCATTTGGAAGCGTACTTAGGAATACATCCTCGATGGCATGAAATAGATGATCTAAATATCAGAACCTGTGCAGGTGACGCAAGTTGGAAAGGGGACATTTTTAGGTGAAAGTAAGGGGAGGATCTTGAAAGAGATCATCCTGGACTTAGGGTACCACCACTCCACATCTCCAAGGCCTTGAAGTCAGATGGGAAGTGACACACAGTTCCAGGCGGGCAGCCGTATGGAAAGTGATGTGCTCACAAGCTAACTAATGCCAAAGGCGGCAGGTGTCTTGGGCTTCTAATCGCTGTGACGAAAACACCGTGACCATAAAGGAAGTTGGGAAGAAAAGGGTTTATTAAGCCTATGCTTCCACATCCCTGTTCACCGCTGAAGGAAGTCAGGACAGGAGCTCAAACAGAGCAGGGTCCTGGAGGCAGAGGCTGATGGAGCTGATGCAGAGACCACGGAGGGATGCTGATCACTGGCTTGCTTCACTTGGCTTGCTCAACCCACCTTCTTACAGAATCGAGGACCAGCAGCCCGGGGACAGTACCGCCCACCAAGAACCGGGCCCTCCCCCATTGATCACTGTTGAGAAAATGCCTTCCAGCTGGGTCTCATGGAGGCATTTCTTCAACTGAGGCGCCTTCCTCTCTGATGTCTCTAGTTTGTGTCAAATTGACACAGAAAACCAGCGAGTGTAGCAGGGGCCACCCCAAAACTAGAAATAGAATATCCCTCTCACTCTCCTATGGGAACCAATTTTTTTTTCTGATTTGAGCTGTCTAACCTCCAGAACTGAGAGAAAAAAAATAATATTAATATTACTGTTTAACCCCACCAGTTTTGTGATGATGTTGGATAGTAGTTACAAGAAGTGCAAACAATAGCTGTTTGAATGGAGCCTAGAAGAAAGAAGTCACTGTATTTGGTCCTAATTCAAAAATAGCCCATGAATTGTACAGAACTTGGGGAGGCCAAAATACTGTACTGAAACATTATGAACCCTAATAAGAACCGTGCAGATCCCTTGGATTTAGGGTAAAGTTCTGCACTCTTTGGCAATACGTTACTCTCCTTTGTAGAAAAGAACTTTGGGGTTTCTCTGTGGCCTCCATTAAAAACTGAACGTCTATGGATGGAGACCAGGTGACCATAAGCATTGAGTTGTCTTGTGAACTCTGTGTCCCTTCCACTTAGAAGAACGTCAGCATACGGATGTGGTGGAGATTGGGCCCAGGCTTGTGCCGAAGGCTCAGACAAGTGTATCAACAGATGATTCACGTTCATGCCTGCTCCTGCCCTGCCACAGCAAGCTGACATGCCCATCCGTTAATACCTCCGCCCCGGGGAAAGTGACTTCTGCGAATGGTAGGAATGTGAGAGTAAACTCAAACTCAGTTCACTTTGAGAAGGCAAATATTGCTTTGACTGTCCTAAGCCTCTGGGGGAAAATAGCCCGTGGTGTATCGCTCTTGCTCATAAGGCAGGATTGGAGTGAAGAAGCGAGCATAACTCAGAAGGAAATCCAACCAAAGCCCAATGTGCAGAACCGTCAGAGACTATTCATGCAAGCACAGCGAAGAAGGGGGCCAAAGGGAAGACAGATGGGTGGGAGGCTTGAGATGGAAGAGCCCAGAGAAGAAAAGAATACAGACGGACTCTTCTGTGAATGCCTGGTTATCTTCCTAGAGGAATTCCTGGCATCTACAAAATGAGAAAGTCTGTGCTTAATGAGGACCTTCCTAAAACAGAAGGGCCTGAAGCTATACAGATTTCAGAAGCATTGGCAGCCTTCTGGGGTGTGGCCTAAAACAAGCACGTCACTTTGAGTAACAGAACAGCACAATGCCTGCGATGGTCCATGATATCATCTCTCCAGCCAGATAGGTGCCTGTGAGCCCTGGTAATTCTGTTTCAGGGACCCCAGAGCTTGGGAGAACTTTTGCTACCCAGAGCCAGTGTATGCAACTCTTTTTGCCACAGGCTGTTTATGCTGGGATCCTGGAATTTCTCTTCTCCAAAGTAATGATAATTGATGGTTTCAGAAGCCCGAGCCTTGTGTGCCCCTTACACTGGGTCAGCACTGGCTTGCACCCAACGCCAGTGCTTTCCGATAGGATGAACTGAAGTAGTTCTTTATAAAACTTTGGCTGGCTTCCCCATTTATTCACAGGTTCCCCTTGGGGTTCATGCATCCATCAATCTCCTCTATAACATGTCCTGCCCTAGAGTCCCATGTGGGGCCCTTGATCTAAGATATTTACCATCTCAAGTCAAACTCAATACCGTTTAAACAGATCCAAACCAGTACTGAAGCAAAGACATCCCAACTCGCTTTGTGAAGATCCTGATTATATGGCCAGCAAACATCTGACTTTGTAGCCATGTGTATTTGGAGCCCTTGATAATTCCTCCAATACAGTGCAAGAGAAAATATGTCACAGCTGATTTGCCATTAAGATTGTCAAAGGATGGTTTTCCCATTAGCGCCTGTGGAAATCAGCCCATTCTCACATCTGAAAATATTTCAGACACAGAAAAGCAGACCATAATTTGTGTGTATTTTATTTATTAATGAGTTTGTTAGATTCTTTAAGTTGGTGTTTGTGTTATGATTCTGGAACTTTTATCTAAACAAACAAACAAAACCTACTACAGAAAGAAGAGTAGGTGAGTTAAGTCACAAATATCCACTTCCTCGAAATACAGGAGGCTCGAAAACAAGGGCAGGTGGTTCCAAGGGCGGTTTTTTTTTTTTTTTTTTTTTTTTTTTGAGTCCATTGTCTCTGGTTGGCAGTGGCTGCTTGTAGCGTCCTTGTGCGGCCTTTCCTCTGGGTGCCCATGAACCCTGTTATCTCTGTGTGGGTCCAACATTCTTTGCACACTAAAACTCCTGCTGGATCAGACTGGGATCTATTCTAGCCAACTGGCTTTAACTTAATCACGACTTTAAAGGACCTGTCTCCAAATGCAATCCCATCATGATGGAATACATGTTGAGCACTTCAAACTGGGAGTTGGAAGGGAATAGAGATCAGTTCACAACAGCAGCACCTACAGCAAGAACTTAAAGTGGAAAACATTCCCTGCTTCCTATTTGAATGGGAAATATTCCCTCAAAATGAAGCAAGCACCACTCATATTTACATAAGGAAAACTGAAACTGTGAGTCTATTGAGCTGTCCTGATTTGCTAAGTCACCTCTCTTTGTAGAGACTTATCTCCACAGTGAAACAGTCAGAGCTACTTGAATAGGATTGAAGTACAGACTTGAACTTTATGACAGAGGTATTTCTCACTTTAATGTGAAGATATAACCACCTAACAGAAATTAGGAAAGAGATAGCTAAGGAGGAGTAAAACTTTTCAGTTTGGTAAAGGCAATTCCTTGCAACCATAGAAAAGAATTGATTTACCATATTACATATTTGTTCTCATTCATGATACCAATGCAATAGTCTATAAACAGTATGAGAAAAGCCGTTAAAGAAAACTGAACACTGGGGCTGGAGAGATGGCTCAGAGGTTAAGAGCACTGACTGCTCTTGCAGAGGTCATGAGTTCAATTCCCAGCAACCACGTGGTGGCTCACAACCATCTGTAATGAGATCTGGTGCCCTCTTCTGGCCTGCAGACATATATGCAGACAGAACACTGTCTACATCATAAATAAATTTAAAAAATCTTTGGGAAAAAAAAGAAAACTGAATAAATGCAGATACAGCAAGGGCTGACACACTCATGAATGTTTTGGCTCACCCAACAGTGAAACACTCCAACCACTGGGTATCTATAGGGAGGAAAAGTAGATCCCGCATGAGCAGTAAAATTAGTCAGCAATACTACCCACAGCCATGAGACCTGCTACAAAAATGACAAATAAATCCACTGCTCAGATTGCCTTCTTTATTAGATGGAGCTGTTTCAACCAGCTTTCCCATTTTGCCTCCTTCTGCAAAGATCACATTCTGTTGGTCTCTTGTGGTTTTCTGGTTGTTTTGCAGGTATGTTTGGGGAGTTTTGCTGGCTGGTAGAGGTCACAGCCTCCCCAGGGTCTAACAGTTTATCTCAATAGCTTGGCAACTCGGAGCTCCCTCCCTCCAGCAGAACTTCCTGCCTCTACCTGCCCTTATATGGAGACTGCCCCTGGGCCTGGAGAACTGACCCTATCTTAAAACTGTCTCTTAACCAGAGCCTGATTCATCCTTAGTTTGACCCTTGGCACAGATCCCTGCTAAGACTTGTTCTAAGAGCTCTGCTAAAGGAATCTACCGTCACATATAAAGTCTTGAGATAGGAACATGCCATTTAATGCAAAGTAGGGTTTGTCCCCACGCTCCCCAATCCTATATATTCCTTATACTCTGAAATAAAGTTGTGTTGATTCACTGAAGTCTGTCTCCTGGAGGCCTGTCTGCCTTCATGCCCATGGGCATGTACAAAGATTTCTGTTGCCTCTTCTGACTCTTTCCCATCTTCAACTGAGGAGCAACAGGCCAAGAGAGAAAGAGGACACCGCTCCCCCCCACACACACACACAAGGGGTGACTTATGAGAATAAGATTAAGACAGAACTATAAAGAAGAATAGATCACAGCCAGAGGCCTTTGTGCTAGAGCCTCAAACATCAGGGCGATGTTATTGATGTCTGGGAACTATATTCTGGAGTGTGAGGGTGAACTGATTTATGATAGGTAGGAGGCTTTTGTACGGAGCTGTCTGTTCCTGTTTGGGAAGAACAGCAACAGGAGTGGGGGCAGACACATGCCTTCACATTTTCAGAGACTCACAGTCTTAAGGGCTTTGGGAAGTTCTTGTATTGTGTGTCCCGAAGAGATCTTGTCCTACATCGACAGCTTGTCTGGGCTGTCTCCTAAAGTGTAAATAAGAAAATACTTTTGCAAGTCCGGGTGATTGCATAGGAAGTGGGGGAGGGTGGATGATTGGTTAGTCAGATACCCACAGCCAACCCTTGGTATCTGGGAAGGATAAGAGACCCTGAGCTTTCATCTGACTTTAGCAGTGACACAGTGCCTGCCTTGTCAGTCTGAGCTCACAGTGGCGGCCTACCTTATATGCATCCTGAAGCTGGTGCTTTCTAGCCTTCTGCCCACCCAATCTGCTGGTTATCTGGTCTACCTATGAACTTCGAGCTGCATGTGTCTTTATAACTAAAATCCCTTTTGCTTGAGTTAGCTAGTTCACATGTCTTTCTTGGCTTGTAGCAGAAAATGGTGAGTCTATATTTTTTTTCTCTCTCAAATTTCACTCCTAATTTTCCAAGACTCCATTTCCCATCTGAGACTGGAAATCTTTCCACTCTTACCCTTTGTGAGAGTTTCTAGAGTAAGCGTCCTTCTCATGCTTTTCTGTGTGTGCTCCCTCTAACTAACCACACCTCCTAGCCAGCTCTTGCTTCTGACCTCTACAGGGACTTCTGGCTTACCCCCTGCTTCTTCCTCTCGTTCTCCTCTCTGCCTTCCTTACTCTCCCTTATCTTTCTTGTTTACATTCTTCTCTAGGTCTCTTCTCTCTTTTTCATTAAACTACATATAACCAGAGGCCTGTTCTCAAATATGATAAGTTCCCAAACTGGTCACTTTTCTCTTTGTAAAATTACTCTCAAATACTCGTGTCAAAAATTTCCCATAGTAGACCTTCATAACTGCATAACTGAGCAGTGTTAAAGATACTTAAAGGACTGTACAACAAGTCTCTAAAACCTATGTTCAAATCTGAATGTCTATAGGCAGTGAACAAACATTCCTCATTTCCCTCTTTGCCTGTCATGGAAGTAAATGCTTGTAAGATTTTCCTGTTCATCTTTGTACATCTCTAACATTAGGAAGAAGTCTCTAGATGTTAATTTTATTTATCTTGCTTGATATTTCTTGGCCTTCTTGTGACTTAATAGTATATGAAAACTTTCATGAAGTCCAGAAAAATTATCAGCCACTTTCTCTGCTACTGTTATTTATCCTTTCTGACTTTCTTTTGTATCTCAGACTCAGGTCATATATTAGACATTTGAATATTGAATAGACTTGTATTGGGATTCTCCAGAGAAAATGAATCAAGATGAACCGTGACATAGGCAGATAGATAGAAAAATGAAGGTAGGTATCAGATAATACACACACATATATGCGTGTATGTATATACATATTATACATATTTTTTTTAAAAAAAAAGAATGTAGAGGAACTGTCTCACACTATCAGAAAGGCTGAAACATCTCACCACACGTTGTCAGCAAGCAGGAAGACAGGAGCTGACAGAGCAGCTCAACTGAAGTCCAAATTTCTGAGAACATGAAAAGACTCTAGTATGGCTCTCAGTCCAGACTGAGGTCTTCTCTTCCTTTCTATGCACCCAATTTTGTTTTCTTTTCTGAAAACACACACACACACACACACACAGAGAGAGCGAGAGAGAGAGAGAGAGAGAGAGAGAGAGAGAGAGAGAGAGAGAGAGAGACAACAGATGGGCAATTCAACAACAAAACCTCTGAAAACCAAGAAAACAAAATAAAACGACCCCTTCAAAGAAAACTTTCAAAACTGCCATGAAATAAAACAACACACACACACACAATTCTGTGAGTCCGTTATATGTGGTTCAACTACTCTCAGACACGAGGCCTGTCCTGGAGCGGCTTATAAACCCAGCACCACTCCATTGTAGAAAACTCATTTTTACCCTCTCAGTAGAGCTGAGTCCAGTTGTTGGCCTTTATCCTAACGACTAGGTATTCATTCATTCATTTTTTTAGAAAATATAACAGTAAAATATAAGATAAAACAAAAACTATCACTTTGGAGTCGGACAAGACAAAGCAGCAGAAGGGCTTTTTTGTTTCTATTGTATTGATTTCAGCCCTGAGTTTGATTACTTTTTGCCATATACTCCTTTTAGATGTGATTTTTTTTCTTTCTTTCTAGAGCTTTCAGGTATGTTGCTGTTAGTTTGAGATCTCTCTAAATTTTTCTAGGCACTTAATGCTATGAACTTACCTCTTAGAACAACCTTCCTGTGTTCCTATAAGTTGGATTACGTTGGGTATTCATTTTCATTCAATTCTAGAAAGTGTTTAATTTCTTTATTGATTTCTGTCTTGATCCATTTTTCATTCAGTACAAAGTTGTTTAGTTTCTGTGTGTTTGTAAGCTTTCTGTGGTGAGATTGTTGGGCTCTAGTGGAGACAGGTTGTCCTGGTTGTTATTAATTGTGTTCACGCACTGTTGTCTAGGCATCTGAGATTGCGATGATTATAAACCTAGGTGCTCATATCTGGTCTTGTCTTTGTTGGGTACGTGTTTGCATTCTTGGTTTCTATTTCCTTTCTGTTCTTAGGAGAGCGTGGTGGCTATGTGTTGCCTGTAGGAAAATCTTCTGTGGTCCTGATGGGTGTAGCCACTGGGGATTCCAAGTAAAATGTATTTCTGGGTATTGGGAATTGACTTTTTGGAGTATGGTCATGCTGTGGTGGAGAGCTGAATGGATACATAGGAGGCAGGAAAGCAGGGTGTTCCACAAGAATTAGCTTATTCCCCTGGGAATTGGGGCAGGGAGTGAGAATAGGACTCAGCAGGTGGTCTGCTACAGAGCTGGGCATGAAACTTGGAGTAACAGAGGGAGTGGTGAAGACCTACAGTTGGCTTACCTGCTTTGCTGGCAGGGGTTCCAAAGAGAGCCTGCTGAGCTTGGGAGCTGGAATCACACAATGGGTGGAGAGAAGAAAGTCTGGAGGAGAAGATCTGTGTGATCCAGGAGCCATGGGGACATGGAGGAAGGGAAGCTGCAACAGGTGGCCTTCTATAGAGCTGGGGATGAGACTGGAGTTTTGAAGAATATGAAGGAGAGGTGGTTAGCCTGTGGGCTTTCCTGGCTGGCGTGAGCCATGTTTGCAGAGAGTGCCTGCTGGGGCTGTGGGGAGGGGCAAAGCAGTGAGTAAGGAAAGGATATGAGGAGGGGAGGATCTGTGGGCTCCAACAGAGCTGAGGAGGGTGGCAGGAGGGCATCGTGGTGGCAGAGCTGCCACAGGGGATTGGACTTGGAAGAATGAAGGGTGAGCTAAGAGCAGCATTTAGCTTTGCTGTTTCCCTGGCAGGAGTAGCCTGTGTGTTGCCAGGGAGTGACGTTGGAGTTGAGGGCTGGGATAAAAAGCAATGGGAGTTCTTAGGAGCAGGAGAGCTATGGGATCCACCGGAAGTGGGTGTAAGGAGGGAAGGTGGTGTGTTGCAGAGGTGGGGAGGAAACTGGAAGATTCTATTTAGAAGGGCAGGAGGGGTGGCCATCTGTTGTTAGCCTATCTACTTTCCGGGATGAAGTTTTTTCTGGCTTTTTATTCTCTTCAGGCCCCCAGACTATTGAAGGGCGCCCATCCACAACGAGAGCAGATCTTCCCCGTTCCACTCGGCTCACAAGCAATCCCACTCAGCGTCTGTACTTCACCTGCCATCTAAACAGTCCTCAATTTAGTCAAGTCTTCATGTAAAACTATCACAACACTTTATGTCTTTTCTTGCCCTCCAAACTCTTCCTTTGTTTTGAATTTCTCTGAGGTTTTGAGTTCTCATTTTGCTATTAAAGTTTCTATAAATTTTGCCTGTTTCTAATTCAATATGAAATCTAGTCACGTACTATCATAAAGTCGGTGGAGACATAATTTGCATACCATGCCCTTTTAAAATACATAAGGCAATGAATTCTGTATTCACAATTATATAATTACCACCACTATCTAACACAGATTCGTTCCATAAAAAGAGAACTTGCCATCCCTTTCGATTGTATTCCCATCACCCTATTAGGACATGAAGCAATAGAAAGAAAGCTCCATCTGTGAGCCTACCCAGTGGTGAAACCTATAAAGTACAAAATCAACACAGTGGATAAGATGTGACCAAAGCTGCAATAGTTGGTTATGGGGGCAACCAAACGCTCTGATTAGATCCGAGTTCCCAGCACAGGAGTGATTTCAACTCTGGTACTAGAAAGCCAATGAAAAACCAATAGCTATGGATGCTGTAGGTCCTGGGGAGACTTACGACCATTGCTTAAGTAAATCACCATAGTGTCACATTGCCTTCCACACATTTATGCTTACACTGATAGACAAAGCCACACTCAACATTAGCCAGAGAAGCACCTCTTGCAAACAAATGGCAGCACAGCAAATGCGGAAATGCGTGGCTTTGTGAAGTGTTAACAGGAGCTTGTGGGTGGGCTGAGTGATCAGCCCTAAGCAGGATATGTATACCACCCCCTCTGCAGCTCAGGGACTATCACAGATGAAGGGGTGGAGAGAACGCAAGAGTGAGAAGATACGCGGAAAGGAGACAAAATAGTAGTCTTTCGGGAGTGACATAGTCATTTCAAGCGTTACTTTGTGTTCTCTGGACCTGCCAAGAGCCAGTCACAGATGGAGGAGGGGATTATGGGATCTACCTAATGAATGCAAATACGTAATGAAATATTATGAAGGACTCTGGGAGAGGAGGAGTTGTTATCTTCAGATAAGTACTCGTTAGTGTGCCTACTGGGCTTCATTGGTTAGTCTACATTCATAATCTCACAGACAGCCCTGGTTAGACCCAGTGAGTCTCTCTCTTACACACACACACACACACACACACACACACACACACACACAACACACTGACATAAACACTCAAAAGGAAGCCAAAAGGAAGAATCAGGTTAGCAAGGCCAAGGGGGAGCAAGGAGACATGGGTTTGGGGAGCGATGAGAACGCAGTCCACCTGATACATTTGAACTGTCAGGGAGCACTTTTAACCGATGAAAAGGTCCAGTTTCCCTAGGATGGCTCACCCCTGTAGGCATAAAGTTTCTCCTCAGTTTGCGTCTCTTCCTGAATAACTATTTTCTCTGTGGTACCAACAGAGTAACACCTCCATGGCTCGATAAACTTCTTCATGTTTTAAGAAGGATTTAGAAAACTGAACTGAACCCTAGGCTGGCTCCTCTGACAGGCAGTATTTTTACACTTGAAAACATTTAACTCATTTCCAAGATCAGAAGCATTCCTACCAGCTCACCCTGGAAACCAGAGTGCTTCATGGGTTTGTTGGTTTGTTGGTTTTCCCAGGTAACTTAATTCCCCTTTCGTTAGAGGAATGAGTGGAAATGGCTTCCGCTATGCTAACCCGAGGAAAGGGCTTTCTTTTGTTCAAGGGCTTTCATCTTTTGCTTTGTAAAGAGCTACTTCATACACAGCAATACAAAGAAGAAATCCACAGTGTCCACACCCTCACACCAGCCCACCAGGGAAGGGCTTTGTCTTCCTCTGGATCTGAAGCTGTAGCTCATTGACATTGCCATGCCCAAGTCAAATACATGTTCGCACGGGACAAACAGTACCATTCACTCACTCAGAACTTCTTCAGCTTCCCACGGTTTCCAATATTGCTTTATATATATATATATATATATATATATATATATATATATATATATATATATCAAAACTTTCAAGCAAGGTGAGTGCCTGGTTCCTGACTGGAGGGCCCTCTTTTCTAGGCCTTAGCCCCTAGAGTCATATTCTGCACCTCACCCCCACACATTCCTATAGACCTGGGAGCAGCCTCCCACACCATACCCCCAACTGCCCCCCCCACCAGAGCCTTGGCCTCACCTATACTTGGGGGATCCCCAGAGCTGCAACCACCAGAGGCACAGACCCACCTGAACCTGGAGGAAGAGTGACCACCTAAGTCACAGGTGCCACCTGCACCATTTGGGGCAAAAAGGGACCCCCCCCCCGAAGCACAGACCTCACCTGCACCCAGGTGAAGGAGGAAAAGATGGGGAGATGACAGTGTAACAAAACATTCAAAAACATAAAGAGCAATATGGCACCACCAGAAACATGTGGTTCTACACCAGCAAGACATAAACATATCAGTGCAGACAAATCAGAAGAAAACTGTGTTAAAAATAACTTTATGAAGATGATACATCTTCCCTTGAAGAGGAAATGAAAAATTACCTTAAAGAAGTGGAGGGAAAAATAAATAATTGGAAGAAATCAACAAATCCATTAAAGAAAGCAAAGAAATCATCAAGAAAAAAATCAAAAAAAGGTGAAGGAAATGGTTCAAGACTTGAAAACTGAAATAGAGGCAATAAAGAAAAAAAGAGAATTCTGGAAATGGAAAATCTGGGTAAATGATTAGGAACTTCAGATGCAAGCATAGCCAACAGAATACAAGAGATGGAAGAAAGAATCTCAAATGTTGAAGATATGAAAGAGGAAACAGATTCATGAGTCAAAGAAAATGTTTAACTCAACAAATTCTTAACACAAAATATTCAGGAAATTTGGGGTACCATGAAAAGATCAAACCTAAGAATAATAGGGATAGAAGAAGGAGAAGAACTCCAGCTCAAATGCAGAGAAAATATAGTCAACAAAATCATAGAAGAAAATTTTCCCAACCTAAAGAAGGATATGCCTACGAAAGTACAAGAAGCTTACAGAACAACAAATAGACTGGATCCCCCAAAAAGCACCCTTACAACATAATAATCAAAACACTATACATAAACATATGGAATATAGAAATAATATTAAGAGCTGCAAAGGAAAAAGGCCAAGTAACATATAAAGGCAGACATATCAGAATTACACCTGACTTCTCAATGGAAACTCTGAAAGCCAAAAGATCCTGGATAGACGTTCTGCAGACACTGAGACCATGGATGCCAGCCCAGACTACTATACCCAACAAAGCTTTCAATCACCTTAGATGAAGAAAGCAAGATATTCCATGACAAAACCAGATTTAAACAATACCTATCCACAAGGAGCCCAAGTACATTCCTGTTTTACTTTTGGCTCAATTGTTTCCAAGTTACATTTGGCAAAAACAAACAGACAAAAAACCAAATAGGGCCCAAGTGACAGATGCTTGTAGCTGTGTTGGCCACATGGGGCAGCCTAACCCTCTGGTCCTCATGCCTGAACTTGTGTAACTTGTGCTGTCTCCTCACCAAGGTCAAGTGTGGCCCCGCTCCATAACCAAGGGTAAAATCCTGGTGACTTTAATATGCTTTGGGCCTGACAATTTAATCCACGCAGGCAACATCAGGCAGAAGAAAAGCCAGCTGGGCCAGTGATTTCCCATCCAGAGACTTAGTCACATCCTGTTCATGTTAATGAGCCCCTCTGTTTTAGAGAGGGAGTCCTAAATGCTTGAGTCCCAGTTAGTTCAGTCAACTATCTGGGGTGAGATACAGTCCTGCAATTTACGCAAGATAGCTATGAATTAACTGGGATCCACATCCTAGGCGCTTGGACCTTCAAAAATGAGCTGTTCCTCTTGGCCTTGTGTCTTTGTGACTGTCCTTGGAAGGGCTATGACTGTCCCTTCCTGTCTGCGCATTGAAAGTCATGTCCTACTGACTTCTCAGAAGTCCAGTGTTGATGAAACAATAACCCTAATATACAGAGCACAGCAAAGTTTAATATTGTAGCCCATTTTCATCCCATTATTTGGAAAGCTGTCATAATTACAGGTATTCTGGATATCAAGAAGAACCATATTTAAAGGATTTTTTTTAAAAAACCATATTATAAAAGGAACCATGTTAAGGATCAAAAGATACAGGTAGAATGCTTTTCCAAGTTATTCTATTATAAATTGGTGTTGATTGGGAGACCAAACTAGACTCAGATTTTTTTTTTTCGGTGAAAATGGGCCTGTTCCTTGTATGTAAAACATGCAGAGAAAGAGCCCAGAAGCAGAGCACAGGGGGAAAGCAGAACCCGTGCAAAGCTATGTGACTTTCTGAGAAGTGGGAGCCTCTTACCAGGCCTGGTGAGGAAGGACTGTAACCCCAGCATTGGGGGGCGGGGAGCCAGGTGTTGAGGCAACAGAAGCACAGGCTCATAAACAGCCTAACAAGTTCAAAGCCAACCTGGAATACTAGGGAATGTACACCCTGTTTCCCTTTCTTCTTCACAAAGGGGAACAAACAAGATGGCTGATTGGGTGCAGGTGCTTGTTGTCAAACCTGATGACCTGAGTTCAATACCTGGAAAAACCCGAAGGATGAAAAGGAAGAACCAACATCCACAAACTGTCCTCTGACCTCCACAAGCACGCTGTTGCTGGTGTTGACCTCACAAACAGATAAGTAAATAAACACATATAAAATTTTAATTTAAAAGATAATTTTTAAAGTGTTGAGGATATAACTCACTGGTGGAACCCTTGGCATGCACGAGGACCCAGTTTCTCCATTGCCAACACTGAAACAAGTTATTAGGGAACCTACACTATACAGCAGCAATTCCCAGACAATTGTGTGTACCACCTGCACAGGCTTCTTAAAATATGACCACCGTCACTCTTCAACCCTTGCCCTTTACCAATTCCTTAGTTTGTGGGTAGTCTCAAAGACGTACATTTCCAACACCTTGACTGTTCTGGGAACACCCCCTTTGAAGCCACAGACCTGCCAGGAAGCCTCAGCTTTTCTTGTGCCTGGAAATCACGTGTTATCTATGCCCACCCACAAACATGCAGACTTCACTAGTCTGGAGTGAAGTCCGAGTATCAGAATACGGCCCCTTTTACATGTAGACAAATTATATTGCATGCCATGAAGGTACAGAGAAGTGCAGTGACGTTTGCACGCAGTGTTGGTTCAGAGCAGCACCGCGATGCTTGCATGCAGTGTGGGTACAGAGAAATGCAGTGACATTTGCATGCAGTGTTGGTTCAGAAAAGCACCATGATATGTGTATGCAGTATGGGTAGGGAGGAGCACCAGGATACTTGCACGCAGTATAGACACAGAGCAGCACCGTGATGCTTGCATGCAGTGTGGACACAGCAGCATGGTGATGCTTGCATGCAGTGTGGGTACAGAGCAGCACCGTGATGCTTGCATGTAGTGTGGACACAGCAGCACGGTGATGCTTGCATGCAGTGTGGGTACAGAGCAACACCATGATGCTTTCATGCAGTGTGGAGGATGCAGCAGAGCTGACCACACCTTTATCACCACAGATGTTTAACTTATTTTGGATGAGAATATTTGAAGCCCACTCCTCTAGCAATACTGGACAGCACTTGACTTTCTATTGATCTAAATATCAATAATTCTTTTTGTCTGTTTGAGACTTTGTGCACAAGGACTTTCAACACCCAATTTCCTTCATGTCTTAGCCTCTAGTCATCACTATTTGTCTCTTTTTTATATATAATTTATTTATTTTCATTTTATGTAAATAGGTGTTTTGCCTGCAGTATGTCTGTATGAGGGCATTGGATCCCTTAGAACAGGAAGGAGTTACAGACAGCTGTGAACTGCCATGTGGGTTCTGGTTATTGAACCCAGGTCCTCCGGAACAGCCGCCAGTGCTCTCAACCGCTGAGCCATCTCTCCACCCCCATTTGGCTCTTTTTTAAAAATACTGAATTTATTATAAATAGCTTGCAAATATAAAAACATCATGACTGAAGTTAACTAGAAGCAAAGTCTATACATCTCGATTAAATGTTACACCACTTGAGCCGGGCGGCGGTGGCACACGCCTTTAATCCCAGCACTCGGGAGGCAGAGGCAGGCGGATCTCTGTGAGTTCGAGGCCAGCCTGGTCTACAAGAGCTAGCTCCAGGATAGGCTCTAAAAAAAAGCTGCAGAGAAACCCTGTCTCGAAAAACCAAAAAAAAAAAAAAAATGTTACACCACTTGAAAAGCCACTCTGAAGCTGTGGAGCTTCACACTGGGTTTTATCCCTCCGCTGTTAAACTTATTTGTATGCACGTATCCACCACCGTACTTCCAAAATTCCATAACAAAGCAAGAGCTAGAAAATCAATTAGCTTTATATCCTCTCTCAGAATCCGAGTCCATCACCTGCATTCAGTCCTTCCGCATCCCCCAGAACTCAGCTCTCCTCATTCTCTTTTATACGTTCTGTATTAGACCCACATGTACATCTGCTTCAATATATACATATATGTTATGGGATAGGTTGTTTATATAAAAAAAGAACATGAAACTTTTTTTTTGGTTAAGTCCATCCATTTTCCTGGAAATTTCACGATTATATTTTTCTATAGAGCCAAATAGCATTCCATTTTCTATGCATACAAGTTTTTCACTATATGTTATCTGTTGATAAACAACTAGAAGGGAGAACATTTTGGGGAACAGGAGGCCATGCTCTAGATGGCGGTGGGCACGGATTGTGGTGGTCACGGGCAGCTGGGGCCTCATGTGGTGGTTGGCGTAAGTGGAGAAAGGAGGCCAGAGTCACAGACTTTCACTCTCAGACTTTATCCTCTCAGCATTTGGGAAGTACAGGGGGTTTTCAGAAAGAAAGTGAATGTAAGTGGATTGAATCAGCAGGTGCACGAAGGAGACATTCCTGGGAGATTATCTAGATTGATGGGTGTACATATCGAACGATCAGCCAGCAATTTCCTTTAGTTGATCCTTCAACGTCTGATTTGAAGTCCGAGGAAAAACAACAATACATTTATTTCAGTCCCAAGTGCCCCTTTTTGGTCTTTGAGAATGTGGAAGAATAGTTAAGAGGGAGATAAAACGCCAGAAGGGAGAACGGGGTCAAAGAAAACAGTTTCAAGATCCACCTGCCCAAGGGAAACGGCTCACACAAGGGAGTAAAAGTTAAGACTTTGGAAACAGGATTCCTCACTTGCCCCTGGTCCTCTGAAACGGTCTCCCTGAGGCCAAAGGGCGCATCCAGTGGCCTGCACTGCCACCTGCAGGCTAAGATTGGAACTAGCTCTTGGACGTGTTCGTGGTTTATCATTGGCTGATCATCATCCCTCTGTCTCTGAGTTTGTATCTCACGTCTCTGTGCGTACACGTAACCTTAGCCTTGAAGTCGCCATTTTGCAGGAACATTAAAAGATAACTTTCCACACGCATGTTTACATCTCAAGAAATCAGAATGAGTCTTGGACTTGTCATTTTAAGGGACAGATCTGACCTTCACCTTGGTAATAAGTGAAGGTGAATTTTACAACGTCATCTCAGACTTGGCCATATTTATTTTGCATATTGTAAAAATGGCCTGGTTTTACATAGATAATTCTTCCTAGTGAACAAATTCAATTCTTTCCTTGAATCTCCACTATTATCCCCATTCCCTAGCCCACCCTGTCTTCCCGGAATTTTAGCTCTCTACTGCTCTCTAGCTATTAGATTTGGGAGCAGCTGTTTATTGTCCTTCTGGGTCTTGCTTTCTCCATCCAGAATACCACTTACAATAGTTAAGTGAATGGCATGTAAAGTCCCTTGGCTTTCCTTGTCCATGCAAAGACTAAGTGTTAACTATTCTATCCAAATTAACATCTCATGAAAAGATAGATGCTCCTGTTGCCCTCTGGGTAAGGAGAGCCCAGATGGGAACAATGTCCTCAGAACAAGCTAGCGAATACCAAATACATGTGTGCAGATTAATCCCTAGAATTTATGCCACCTACTGCTGAGAGGTTTAATGGTAACTAAGGCTAGGAGAGCTCGGACAGAATTCACGGGGGCACTTATTTGAAATGTACCTATTTAAGGATGTTTAAAGTCTTAAGTCGAACCCCGCTACCTTTGTCTGCTGTAATTCAAAACCTCCTGGCATCCAGCTATACTGTTTGCTTCATGTTCTTCCAACCGCCCAGCCCAGTTTCTGCCTCATTCTGATATCCCTGGAGTGCAGGGCTCAGCCTTTTAAGTACAACTGCTTCCCGGGTATTCAAGGCGGCTGCACATGAATGAAGTCGAAAATGACAATGATAACGGGTAACCGATGGCTGCCTCCTGGTTGCTGTGTGCAGTTCTCCCCGGCAATCACAGGATAAAATAAAGCTGGCGTTGAGGGGCAGTTTCTCTAATTGCTACAGCGGGATGCCAGCAGTCTGGACTTGAAGCATGGGTTAGCTCTGCAGGAGACCAGCTCTAAGGAGAATGGGAGGAGACGCAGCCTAGAAGATGCTCAGAAGTGGCTTTTGTTTGCCGAATGGTCGCCACGCCACTTGAATTTCCTAGCCCCCCCCGCCCAACTTTCCCCTTTCCTTAAATGCTGTGAAAATATATAGTTCAAATTCCAAGAACAGGCTTTAAAGAAAGAGAAGCAGCCAGCAAAGAGCAATAAAATCACTCCTAGTCCTGATGGCTACCACATTCAAACAGGTACAGCTCATAGACACACACACACACACACACACCACACACACACACACACACACACACACACCAAAATGTGAATTAATTCCTTGGAAGATATTCTTTTCCAATTTTAAATGTATTTTCCTTTGTGGTGTGTACGTGGAGTGTGTGTGCACATTTGTGTATGTGGGTGTGATGCCTATTTGCACACTCATGTAGTGGTCAGAGGCTGCTTGTATCAGGTATGTTTGTCTACCACTCTTGACCCTAATTTTTGAGACAGGGTCTCTCAGTGAATCCGGAACTCACTGGTTCAGCTGGCCAGTGAGCTTGGGGGCTCATCTAGTCTTTACATCCCCAGTACAGGGATTACAACCATACACCACCTACATTATCCGGCCTTGTTTGTGGGTGCTGGGATTCAAACTCATGTCAGTGTGGTTTTTCTGACTTCTGGCTTGGATGATGCACCATGAAGGAGTTCTAACACGGGAGAGCGTGTGTGTCTCTACCCCTGGGCTGTAGCACTCCCAACCCTTAGGCAGAAGGTTTTTGAGTCCATTTGGCTAAAGGCCAGTTTACCTCTTGGATCTCTCTGGGGTAAAACTGGCAAAGCATGCTAAAGCTATAACAATATTGGAGAAGATGAACGGATGTGGTGTGAAGAAAACAGGCAGATTTAAGAACCTGGATTTGGAGAGAGTTTGAGATATTTGTCAAGTGACTTACACGTGCATTCTGTCGTGGCTTATTTTCACACTGTAAACAAGTATTTTGAATTTGAGTTTGTATTTTTGTTTGAATCTTTAGGAAATCTTTTGTATTCTATACGTTCCTTTTTCCCGTTGTAAAATTATGTGTCTCTGTTGGGAGGTGTGCCCGTGAGAGTGAAATCCCTCGGAGGTCAAAGTTATGGGAATTCTCTGAAGCTGGCGTCACAGGTGACTGTGAGTCACCTGATGTGAGTTCTGGGAACGACACTCAGGTTCTCTGCAGAAGCTGTATATGCTCTCAATCACCGCGCCACCTCTCCAGCCCCTTGAAGGTCTTGTAACTTGTGTCTTTCTCCCTCAAATGTAAATCATGACTATAAAAGCAAAAATATAACCGTGGGAGAATGTTCGGGAGTTATGTGAACACTTACATTAGTTAGTTAGTTTTCCTTGACCTAATGTGGAATTGAATAAGCCTAAAAAGGAAAAAAAATAAACAAATGCCACTTTATAAAAGTGGAAATTTATTTTAAAAGATTTGTATGGTAGAAGATGACTTCAAGAAAGTCAACAGAAGGTCGGGCGGTGGTGGCACACTCCTTTAATCCCAGCACTCGGGAGGCAGAGGCAGGCGGATCTCTGAGTTCGAGGCCAGCCTGGTCTACAAGAGCTAGTGCCAGGACATGCTCCAAAGCTACAGAGAAACTCTATCTCAAAAAAGTAGGAGAGGCTTAATTGGAGATATAGTATAGTTAAAAAGAAGTTAGGAAATTATGAATGAATTCATGCCAATTATATTTATCAGATTGTCTACTTAAATTTATCACTCACAAGACATGTGATTCTATGAAGAAGAGAATTGATCTTTAGCCATTAAAAAATGTAAATAGTAAAAGTTTGTTCTCTAAATTGACTTCTGGGTAAGATGTTTTGATCCCCAATTTCAAAGCACACCTCATCGATTTCTTAGTTGTGCATAGTATTTCTATGGGGACAGAAAAAAGAAGAAAAGCACCCTTGGCCGTTTTCTTAACACAACAATCCCAAAGACACTAAAATAGAAAGAGATCTGCATGAGGAGGGAGCCACGCAACCTTTAGCGGAATTCCCAAACACCAGCAAACAAGCAGGAGCTACTCCGCTAGTATTATCAGTGTGACCAGATAAACTCATGCTTAAACATACGTCAAGGAAAATACCCACGATCCTAAGCCACTTAGGGGTCATGATCAGAAAATTTTATTGGAGATTGCTTTCGCCTTCGCTATGCAAGGGGGAACTTAGTCAAAGCTGCCCTAAATAACTAACATGACTTAAATAACTGACCAGCCAGAATGGCCTTTCACCCAGTTAGGATGCTGGACAATGCCTTTGTTCACTGTGGTGACGAGGCTGTATAACTGGACAGGTGAGCTACCAAAGGAGAATTCTCTGCTGAAGGAGAATTCTCGCATGTGTAATCTGTTAATAAAGAAAATGCTAGGCTCAAGGCTCAACCCTGCTCTTCTCACGTGTTAGTACTGTGTGGACAGAAGGCTCTATTGCAGTGGTTCTCAACCTGTGGGTCATAACCCCTTTGGAAGTAGCGTAGCAGATATCCTACGTAGTAGATATTTGTATTATAATTCATAGCAGTAGCAAATTAATTCCAGTTATGAAGCATTAATGAAATCATTTTATGGGTGGGGCCACTACAACATGAAGAACTGTATTAAAGAATCACGGCAATAGGAAGGCTGAGAACCACTGCCATGTCAAACCTGAAGTAGGATGAGAAGGGGTAGGTATAAAAGCACTATTCTGAGCTTTACATAAAGCACACTATCATTGTTCTATAGATAAAATCTAGGACAGGGCACAACTGACCTTCATTTTTTTTTTCATTTTCTTTATTGTTCTCTTCTCAAGATTATTTAAACTGGCCTCCGATTATGAACAATCTAACAGAGAGCAAACCCCTCCATGACAAGAACCTTCTAACAGCCTAAAAGACCAAATAATCTCCCCAGAAGTCAGGTAGAAGTGAATGTGATGGCTCAGTCTTACAGACCCAGCACTCGGAGGTAGAGACAAGAGGACCAGTGTAGTGCTATCCTTGGCTATATAGCAAGTTCAAGGCCAGCCGAGATAAATGAGACTCCGTTTCAGTCCTCCAGACTTCGTTCCACAAAGAAGCCAGGTGGTAGCAGGGTGCCAATCAGATGTCAACAGGTTTGATTTCTAGTCACCGGCAAGTGGGCTTTTCCAAGGTGTGTACTTAGAGGGCAAACATATCCAAAACTTGAACGGATCTATGGGGGAATGCTGAGGAATTTGTCATTACTCAGAGTTAGAGCTCAGCCTGAGGCTGATTTAATATTAATCTTGATAGAGGCATGTTTGCCGCTGGACAGGGAATAAGAGAAATGCACCAAGGGTTTATTGAACACGTGGTTAAAAAGCCATTTTTCTAGGGCTATTTTTCTTTTCCCATAAATGATTAGGAAAGAGAGAGGAAAGCTTCAAATTGGTGTCAAACTCTTTATTCCCACCATTTGGGATTATCTGGGAGATAAATATGTCTGTTTATAACATATCATTTCTGATGAAGTTGAGAAGATGGAGTGGGGAAATGCAGTGAGCAGGCAGGGGTTGGCAAGAAATGAGCTGTAGTCTTTACGGTGGGGTTTGTCAGGCAATAACATGCTGCCAATGCACCCCTACCAATTGAATTTGATACACAAGCTGAGTACAGTCCTTAACCAATTATGCGCGAAAATAAACGCTACAAAATGATAACCTTGCTCTGTTTCCTGCCTATGGGTTACAGACAAATGCAATTTTCCCATCTGTTCCAAAAATGCATGATACTGTGAAGGAGATATCATTGTCACATTTGGGGGCTTGTGTTAAACTGCAACTGTGCAAATTAGATTAGCGGGTTCTACTTCCTGTGGCCACATTAGTTGCCAGAAGCGATCTATTGGTGTTCAGATGACCTGCAGACATCACAGACCAAGGCTTCAGGGTGGCACTTCAAAACCATGCATTCTGAGTGCTAAATTGAATCACGCAGGTTAATTTAAGACATGATGTATTCCCTTTCTACCTCACTGCTAATTCTCTCCCCAAGACATTCTCAGCCCCAACTTTGTTGGTGGGGTTTAACTCAGTTAAATCTCATCGCCTTGCACAGGTCAGGCGAAGACATGCTTCTGACAAAACCATACATCCAGTCTTGGTGAACCTCTAACAGTAATTAAAAAGAGAACAACAGGAAGAAAACCCACATATAATTCTGTTCTGTCTTCTGGATTGTACTCTTGTTACTGTTTATTGCCCATCTAGAAGACACCAACTCAGGCTGCTCTGATGAGATGCTTGGCAGGTGACAGGGCCATAGATCAGCTTCATCTTGCAGTTCCCAATGCAGGAAAGAAGTAGAATATGCTTTTTTTTCCATGATGATATATCTGGCCACAGTTTTATAAAAAGTCTTTGGACGGGCTTAGGACATTTAGGTTATCAACATCATTCTTTCGTCACGACTGATCCTCTATCTAAAATTGGCTGAAAGACAATCTTGGGACTGCGAAATTTTCAGTGACAGCTTTGTCATTTTTTGAAGGAATACATGATTATCAGCCCAGACGACTCTCTGAAACATCGAACATTACAGGGGCAGAGGTGATGAAAAACGGGCAAGAAAGGATTCCGTGGGGGTACAGTTTGGGAATTAAGGTAAGCGCATGCCTCCCCTCGGAGGGACCCTTCACTCTGCAAAGCCTTTGTCAGCCACTCATTTGGATCCAAGGAGCAAATTTGAGAAAGGGAGTATACTGTGAAGACACAGCTGCCCAAATGTCTATCTTCCTCTAACTCAAACTCATGTGAGGGAATTAGAGGCAGGAACCAGAGTGTAGACATGCATCTGGGCCTAGGCAGTGAGATTCGCTTTGTTGCTGCAGACTTTGCGAGATCATTAGTCCTTGCAAACACCTGTTTGGGTTACAGACCTAACTGCCTTCCTACCTCAGAAGTTTTGTTAGGTAACATATAATTTGTACTATATTTACAATGTAAGTTTAAAGCGTTAGCAGGAAAAATAGCCATTTATCCTTGCAATCAATACAATGAAAAATAATAAAAACCGGGAGCAGTGCATAGCAGACAGGCATTTTCTGCAGTTGCTCTCTGATGCAGCCTTCCACCCTTGCCTTTCCCTCTTCCTTCCCTACACCAGCATACCTCAACCGCAGTTCTTATCCGCTCTTGTTTTAGAAAAAGCATTTTAGCATAATATAATGCCTTCCAGAATTTTCCTTGATGTAATATATACAACATACACATACATCTGCCACTCACAGATTTTTGTTTCTATCCAGATATCTTCATCTTTTCAGACTTCAGATCTCCACAAGTAAACCCTCAGATCATGTGACACTGATTGTTTCACATGGCTACAGAGCAACTCATGGAGCAGATATGTCGTAGCCTTTTAAACTTCAATACTGCTGAAACATATTTACATTGCTTTTCAGTTTTCCTTGCATAGGAAAATACAATGCTGTCATGAATACCCTAGTCCAGGTTGCATAGCAACCACTCAGTAAAAGTGATTAGTTACTTCCACATTCCGAATGGGGAAGCTATGATACAGCTGGGAAGTTATCTAAGGTGCAGACGAGCACACCGTCTGCCCAGTTTGACTCAACTACATCGCTTCCATCGGCCTGCGTGACACTATTCTGAGCGTCACTATTCACTGTTTGAAATCTTGGGATTGATTCTAACTGGAAATAAATGTGACTGAAGTCAACTAGTACACGAAGTACCTGTCAGTGATAACTAAATACAGCTTGGTGATTTAAGAAAAGATATTTTTTTATTTCTTAATATAGTTGTCTCTAAAATAATCATTGTTTATTAAAAATGTGAATCTTTGAGGCAAATTTGATGAAGTATCATTTTAAAGCAACAGCCTCCAGGATGGGATACTTCAAACTGTCTATGAATATACAAGGAACGTTAGGATTTTGAGTTGTGAGTGCATGTGTCAGATTAAACAGAGATAAACCTCCCACTGTCTGCTGGGAAACAACGCCTGGAAATCATAAACAGGAAATGGGTAGAGATGGACTGACACAATTCCTGGAGAGAGAGAGAAGCAGACAAGAGAGGCCATGTTGATCTTGGCTTTTCCCAGTCATTTCCCAGTTAACCAAGGAAGGAAACAGCGGCCACAGACAGGAAGTGATTGCCTTGCTGGAGTAAAGGCAAAGTTGGATTTTCAAGCTTTCATGCTGCCTGCAGTGTAAAAGACAATGCCCTACAGCAACCTCAGGTTAATTCATCTCATTTATTGGCTATATTTTAAGTGAAATACGGCCGAGTAAATCTAAAGATGAGTGGGCTACAGCATCTGGGAGGCCCTCGGAGCAGCAGAGATTTCTGCAGCTGCATTGGCAAGAAGAGAAGAATGGAATTCATGCAGATGTTCAGTTGATGCACCAAAGGGACAGGAACAAGGAACAAAGTCTACTGACTTGTTAAAATGGCCACACTTCAATTGCTTTAAAAGAAGCACCGAAGTGTCAAGCCCAAGCACTAGGAACAAAGGCTATTTAGATGGCAGTGACCCATGGGCCTGTCTGTTCTCCAGGGGAAATTCAGCACTTGGAGGAAGATATGCTATCCATATTCTCCAAAGTGTATATCTACAGTGCCACGGAGCCAATGGGTATGGGCAAGAAGTAACGTGTTAGGCAGCTGACCAAGGAGAAGGTGTTCCTTAGAAGGTCATGGTTGAAAGAACGCGCAGGAGATATGGATATTTGATGAAGATGCTGAAAAGTGGATAAAAATGAAGAGAAAATTAATAGAAAACCAGAATCTGTAAAGCAAAACCTCTGTAAGGGAGAAAATATCCATTCCGGGAGGAAGCCATGAAGTTGTGGGTTGAGGAGAAGACACCACAGGCCACGTGATGAGTGAGCTGAAAGGAGGGTCAATGAAAACATCAAAACTGAAATGTGAAAGACAGAAACCCTCATAGCCATGGTGCCCGTGTGTAACTAGCACAACATGCTACATTCAGAACAGAAGAGGGTATTAAACATGATGAAGACAGAACAAGCACCATGCCAGAAACATTAAAGCATGTCTCAGGCAAAGAGAGATATTAGAAAGAAATAAAATCCATCACAGAGACAAGCACAGAGTACCTACAACATTATCCATGACCATAAATACTGTCTTAGTTACTTTACATGTTGCTCAGACAAAATACCAACAAAAATACTTAAGGAAGGAAGAATTCATTCTGGCTGACAATTGGAGGACCAGTCCTTTATGGTGGAGAAGTCATGGAGGCAGGAGGTTGAGGAAGCTGATCGCGTTGCAGCCAATGTCGGGCAGTAGAGAGAAATGAATGCTAACGCCAAGCCCACATTTTCCTTTATTTTCATTCCAAGACCTCCAGACCAAGCAACAGTGCCGCCCACAGTTAGGACAGGCTTTCCCAACTCTGCTAACATGAGCTAGCTAATTGCTCACAGGCGTGCTCAGAGAGGTTCGTCTCCTGGGTGATTGTAGATTTCGTGACTCTGGCAACCAACACTACCCATCACACATATACTGAGATTAAAGTATACACCATTTCAAGGGCAACTGAAATAAAAGGAATAACTGTGCCCTGTGGAAGATTCTAACATGCAGAGAAGTGTGTTTTATAACAACAGCTACAGCTAAGTGGTAAGAAATGTCAGTGTACTGTTAACTTCTTCTGCCCCTGGGAAAGGAGGGGGAGATTACTGGAAATCAGGTCACAGGTGCATAAAAAAGTGTTAAAATAAACTCTAAGCAGACACCAAAATAATAAAAGCAAGAGTTAGAGCTAACACATTGTGGAAGGAGCCCCAATGTCCTCACGAAATCAACTATGTTCATATCAGCATTGTTTGTCATAGCCAGAACCTGGAAACAACGCAGATGCCCCTCGACCAAAGAATGGATAAGGAAAATGTGGTACATTTACACAATGGAGTACTACACAGCAGAAAAAAATAACGGCATCTTGAATTTTAAGGCAAATGGATGGAGCTAGAAATCATTATTTTGAGTGAGGTAACCCAGACCCAGAAAGACAATTGTCACATGTACTCACTCCTTAGTGGTTTTTAAACATAAAGCAAAGAAAAACAGCCCACAAATCACAATCCCAGAGAACTTAGACAACAATGAGGACCCTGAGAAAGACATACATGGATCTAATCTACATGGTAAGTAGAAAAAGACAAGATCTCCTCAGTAAATTGGGAGCATGGGGACCTTGGGAGAGGGCTGAAGGGGAGAAGAAAGGCAGGGAGGGGAGCAGGAAAAATGTAGAGCTCAATAAAAATATACAGGATGTTTTAATTTAGCAGTTTTTCCCACAATCCAATGTTTCTTAGCAGCTGATGTTTTTTGTTCTTTAGAATTTTTAAAATATAAAGTTGATAAAGCACTACATAGTGTACAAAAAAAGCAGAAAAATGAAAAGGGAAACAGATAATTAGAAAAAAAACGGGCTGGAGAAATGACTCGGCTGTTAAAGGCTAGGCTCACAACCATATAAATATATAGAAAACAAACACCAACATAGCATATTTAAGAACTGAGCGTACCATCCAGTGATAGAGAATTTGCCTACCATGAGAAAAATCACAGGACCGAAAGAAAAGAGGGGGACAGATTCAACCACCCATATCAATAGTAGTATTAAACATAAGATGTTTATAGATTTTGATTGCTCCATGATAACTTTGGGGTTAGAATAAGGCAAGACCTAAATAGATCCCACCTCTATGAAGCACGCTAATTGTGAATGTCCAAGTCTGAATTCCAAGCAGATCTACCATGTGCAAGGCCCTGGGTTTGATCTTCAGCACCATAAAAAAAAAAGTGAAAAAGGTTAAAAGAATAATTTAGACATGGCTCCACTGATATTAGGAAGTTAGATTTCAGGGCAAATACCCTGTCAGTTTCTATGATTATAAAGGTTGATTCAATGATCATGAATAAATTGTAGCTAAAGGAGAACAAAATTAATTAAGAATTAAGAAAAATGAAAACTCTCCAGCTATTCGGATCGTCTCCCCTTTCCTCTTCCCTCTTCTCCCCTTTTCTTCCCTCCCCTTTTCTCCCCTCATTTTCCTTCCTCTCTTCTGTGCTCCTACCTCGCCTACCTTCCATTCCCCTGCTCTCTCTTGTTCTCCTCTTTTCTGCTATGTTCTCCTAACTTCCCTCTATTTCTCCCCCTCCTCCTCTCCCTCTCCTACGCCATTGCTCACACTTCCTCACCTCCCAGTGACAGGACAAACAGATAGAAAATTAGTAAGCACACAGAGGATGAACAGCTTTGTGAACTGGTCTCATCTATTTGACCTAATTTATAAAGGACTCTCTCAAAAAAATCTGGCTGGCACATATGTTTATATTCTTATCAAGTGTACATGGAGATTCCACAAAGACCCCTATATTCTGGGCCAGGAAACAAATCTCAGTTTATATAAAAGGATTCAAGATCTCCAAAGTCTATTATTTTGTCACAATGGCATTTCATCAGTAATCAATAGCAGAACATAGTTGAAAGGCTCTACATATTTGGAAATGAAGCTGCATACTTGTGTATACGCTATAGCTTAAGGGAAAGAAAATGAAAGGAATTTAAAACGCATTTTGAACTGAATGAAAATAGAAATGTCATTTCTGTTCTCAGCTCTGAATGCAAAGAGCTTTGAGCAGAACACAGGCAAAATCAGTGGCTTTGCTTCAGCTCTTAAGGGGACTGAGTGTGATAGGTGTTTTCATTCTGAGGATACCTGCAAATCTCAGAACTGAGGGACAATCTTCCCATCGAGCTTCTGAAGCACTGGTTCTGGGACATGCATCCTTGTGCCAAAATACAGGAATACGCAATCCCCTTATAAAATTTATGTTGCACTTCCTTGAAACATGTTCATCCTCCCACACAATTTAAAGCATGTCTAGATCACCACTAACAACACATGCCATGTCAATTCTATGTAAACAGAGGTTGCACTTTTTGCTTAGAGACTAATGGCGGGAAGAACACGTCTCTGCATGTAGAGATGTAATTTTTGCTTTTCAACACTGCCCATCTTTGATTAGTTGAGTCTGCAGATGTGGCTTCCATGGATATGCATGGAGTAAAAGATAGTGATAACAATAAATGGAGGGATACTTCTGACCAATCACTGCAGGCTCAGTGTGGAAATCGCACTGCGAGAACAACGCCTGAAGGACTCACGCTTACAGGAGCACGGAAGGATCGAACCTCCGGGAACCCTGTGAGGTTTAAACAGGGAAAAAGCCAGTAGTGACTCCCATGACCCTAAATGGGAAGGAAAACTGAGAATAACAGCATACTAGGCAAAAAGGCGTGGATTACAGTGATGGCCCGCCCCTTCGCTAAGCTACGTCCTCCTTCATTGGCACTCAGTAAGGAAATCACAAGTTGCTCTGTCCAATCAGAACGGCAGAGTCACTGTACCCTAGGATACCCTCCCCAGTTCTCAAAACTTGTGCCAGCCACAACTTCCCCAGAGGATGGAGAATCCACGAAAATTATCCCCAGAAGGCCTTAGGACCCTCTGCTTGCGCTACGTCACCAGTAAGAAGAATTTTAAGAGAAAAGCCAATCCTATGCGTTACTTCACCAGTAAGGAGAATTTTAAAAGAAAAACCAATCCTATGTTCATGACTCACTACGCCCATCAGCTGAGCATGATACAACATCAATGAAAGTTTTAGGCCTAATTTGCACAAAAGCTTGCACAAAAGCAGCTCCGCACAAAAAAACACCTCTCCGCTAAAAACACCTCTCCGCTAATAGTCTCTAACCTCTCCCGGCGCAGTCCTCACTTGCAAAATCATTGATCCTGCCACTCCGAGTATGCTTTCATTTTCTCAGTAAACACTATTATTGGCCCATTGTGCCTGCCTCCAAATTCTTTTACCAGTGAGACTGAGGAAGGACTCCCACGGCCCCTGTCAACCTCTTCTACAACATAATCACAGTGAAATACACTTGCGGGATATCCCTTAGCAAAGCCCTCGATGCTTGGCCTCTCGTTAGCTGGAGAAAATGCAAAACAGGAAGGGAGAGCCAACTCTGTGTCTTGGAGAAACACCTGTGAACAGAACAACTCGGATATCAAGTTCACTGGACGACTGTAAGGTTGGTGAAGGCATCCGTACCATTGATGCTTTTGATGCTTAGCCACACCTCCACAAGATCCCATGCAGGGATGGTGGATTATTGTGGGAAAGCTGCAAAACATTGCCGGGCTGAGGGAGAGGACCGAGGGAAGCCCAAAGCCAGGAAGTACAGTAGAGGAGTGAGCAGGTTAACGTTGTGCCATAGCGTGTGGAGTAGCTGGCCTCCTAGCTATGCAAAAGTTAAATCTTTACATTAAAAATAAATTCTCTAAATCTCTATAACCTGATGCAACATGCCCTGCTTTCAACAGCTAGAAGACTTGCCAAAGGCATACGAAGCAAAGATTTTAAAGACAAAGAAATGGACTCAGACATTGAATTTCCAATGAATGTTGTATATGTTAGGACCATCGATGGGAATATCAGGCAACAATATGAGACCAGATGAACGATGTCCGTGGAGATAAAACATGCTAAGAATTAAGGGAAATGTTACAAATAAAATTTTAAAACTTCATTACCACAAGGAAGAAAGCTTTGAGAGGTCTCACGAGGAGACTGGATACAACTGAAGAGAGATTCAGTAAATAGGAAAGCCAATCAAACATGAGAAATATGAGAAGAGGGAAGGAGGGAGGAAGGAGGAAGATCAAGGACTATGTGGCAATTTACCAAGATTCGAGTGGCTGAAGAAGGACAAAAGAATGAACCCAGAGGAATAAATATTTGAGATGTAATCACCAAGAACTTTCTAAATTTAAGGGCATATGAAGTGAGAGAGTCAGAAAACTCAGAGTACATCCGCTAACAAAAAGACCCATATCATAGGGCTGGATACATCAAGTTCTCTGTAGAAAATCAAAGACACAAAGGCATCTTTAAAGAAGTCAATTAAAATTTACTTTATCAATAGATTAAAGACAAAATAATTGTGGATGGCTTCTTATCAGCAGGCAGGCAACTGGGAAAAAATGGAGTAAGGTATTTGAAATGTTTAAAGAAAATTGTAGTAACCTAGAAATTTATATCCAAAGATACTGGGGAGGAATACAAAGGGTAATAAATCTGAAGTTAATGATGAATTCTTCAGCAAGAGACATTAGGAAATATCTCAAACGTAAATGTAAATAATAGCGAAGTATTCTTCAGTGGCAAGAAAAATTAACTAGGCCACTGTTAAAATCTGCTTAAAGATATATCATCAGAGGGTAGATAAACATGCATAAAATATTTTAATTTTTTGTACATTTAAGAGAACCATTAAAATAATAATTTGTAACATATGAATTAATTAAATCAATAGCAGGAATGTCACATCGGATGAGAGAAAGTAATCAGGGGTGTTCTTTTATATGGATGATACTGTATTACAAATAAAACAATACTTTGCTATTGAGAAGAGGCCTTAAATTAGCATAAATGTATAGTTTAAATCCTAAGAGAATCATTGTTTTTTTCACATGCAGTATAATTGATAGACTGATGGAGAATAGAAAATAGAATCATATAAAAGACGTGTAAAATCAGAGATATCAGAAAAACAGGAAAACAAATCAAGAATGCAGCAAAGAGAAAATGTTATGCCTAGCTTGAGGAGTTCACCAAAATCAACAAGGAGACCAAGTCCTGTATGTAAAAGCAAAGAGCCTTCATTCAAGTTCGAACTTGGACTCTCCATGCATCCAATGCATTGGCGTGATCAGAGTCTTGAGCTTAATTAGGGTGGAGTTTTTTTTTTATAATAGCAGAGATTGGGGTGAGGGATTTTTAAGGATCAGAACCCCTGATTGACTTACATTTGTCTAGGGGTGTCCTGGTGAAAAGGGATGGGTGTGGGCTGGCAGGTGATTCTGTCTACAATGGTTGGAACATTAGGTATTTCCTTTAAAAAATTAGGTACTTTCTCCTTGCACGGTTTGTTCCTGGGTTGTGTCTGAGTCATCTCTGTTGAGCCTATCATGACTGGGCCCTATAAAACAAAAGCATAGTAGATAGTGTCTGTGGTTTTAATATGAACTGTAGTGAGGAGCTGCGGGTGGCTTCCTGCCACCCTGCTCTCTGCTGCCTGACTAGCTTAGCCCCAGAAATAATTACACTGAAACTGTATTCTTTGAAACACTGCCTGGCCCATTATTTTCAGCCTCTTACTAGCATCTTGACTAACCCATATCTAATAATCTGTGTAACACCACGAATGGTGTCTTACCAGGAAAAATTCTGCATGTCTGACCTGGTGGCTGGCTCCATCACGGCTGTCTCCCTGAGGAGAGGCACAGCAGTCTGCCTAACTTAGGAGAGGCATGGCATCTGACTGAGCCATCTACCTTACTTCCTTCTTCCTGTTCTGTCTACTCCACCCACCTAAGGGCTGGCCAAGGCAGTTTCTTTATTAGTGAATGAAATCAACACAAACAGAACACTGTCCCACATCAATGAACTGTCTCCCAAAAAGCCCAAGTACGGGGCTTTGGGGAAGTGCCTGATCACACAGGTTTTTTGCCCTACTAATGGAGTAGCCCACTGAATTGTAAGCTAATGACATCATTGCAAGGTGTTGTAAATTGGAGATTGGAGCCTGGTTGAAGGAAGTGATCCCTGGACAAGTGGCTTTTAGGGCGTATTTTGTCCAGTCCTTTCTAGTTTTCTCTGCTTCCAGCTTGCGGGAAGGTGAGATGCTTTCTCCCACCTTGCCCCTCCTTCATGATGTTTCAGCCTTTCCAAGGACCTAAGAGCAATAGAGCTAGGCAACTGTAGCCGGAAACTTCTGGAACCACGAAACAAAATAAACCTTTCCTCTTTTTAAATTACTTCTCTGGAGTATTCTGTCACAGCAATGGAAACGCAAATAACACATTTAGTGTTCCACCCATATCAATGATTACAGTAAACATGAGGAGTCCACATAACTGCATGTAAGAAAGAAATTGTTAAATTGAGTGGAGAAAAAAAACCCAACTGTATTTTGCATATAATAAACCCACTTCAAGTATGATGATAGAGAGAGATTAAGTAAATACATACTGGGAAAATATCAATCCAAAGAAAGCTAGAAGGGCTATGGTACATATTAGATCACATTTAAATCAATTATCATAACACAGATGGCTAGATAATTCTTTGATGTTTAAATTGCATGCTTGTATATAATATGTACCAGAGAAAAAGGAATGAGTGAACACCAAACGGTGACAAGATACAAGGTAAATGCACAAAAGCGAACTGCACTCCATAGTCGAGCGGTAAGCAACTGGGATACAAAACAACAGAAAACACTTTGACGACAGGAGCCAGAGTGCAATAGATAGGTATGAATCTAGATAGTGTAAACAGTCTCCAATTGGAGCCCTAAAACACTGAGGCAAAGATACAGAGCCTAGAAACAAAAGGAGCAGCAGGATGCACTCAGGTACTGAAAGACATGGGCTTGTCTGCTGTTTTGAGGCTGTGTTATAGGTTGTGTGTGTTTGTAGCTCTTATGTGTTCGTGGCAGATGGACCTTTTGTTAGTGCATGTATGCTTTGTCGTTTTTGTGCTAATTTTGGGGAAACTGTTCTGTCTGATCCACTTGGGACTTTCCTGTTTTGACTTCACTATACTTTTTTTTTTCTCATTTCTCTTCTTTGTGTGTTTTCAATGCTTACCCTGCATGCCACAATTAACATTTTTAAGTTGCTTAAAATCTCGCTTGAATTAATACCAAATCAAACTCCTTCATCACACAAAAGCTCTACCCATGCAACTCATGCATCCATTCTGCACCTATATATTACTTGAACCACAAGCGATATGATTCCACATCATGCAATAATTGTTCTCCAAGATGGCTGTTTTGCCATCTTAGGTAATCTAAAAGCATGAGACCTTGAACCCAAAATACAATGATACTGAGTTTTTACATTAATTTGTGTTATCTTCACTTATGTAGTATTTTTGCTTTTTTTCTGTTTTCATTTTGTTTTACTGTTTGTCACATGGGCTCAGCCACCTACCTAGGGCCCTCTCACCACAGTGTGAACATTATCTAACAATTATTGTGAGTTTATAATGTGATGGATTTCATTTAGTTTGATTTATTGCTGAGAGTATTAATGTCTTCTTTAAGAAAAAAAACAAAGTATTTTTTATCAAAGTTTTTCATTAGTTCTGAGTAAAGTTGAGAGTTTGGGAGCCAAAAATGTTCTTAAAAACTGAACTTTCTTACTATGATTTTTTTTTATCTCTTTAGTTTAATGTCATGCCCAGAGTGATCTTGCAGGCATTTTCTGGAATTTCATCAGATTCTAAATTTAACTGACTGGATACCTTCTGTGTGCCCTTTCTGACAGACTCGACAGCCAGACCATTTTTAGTAGAGCATTCATGGATGGACTTTTCATCCTGGGGCAAATTTGATAGGATTTGGATTTTTTTATAAAGATACTAGCAGATAGAGTTAGTGCTGAGCTTCCACTGCCTGTGGCTTCAAGAGTGGATGTTTGGATGTTTCCTCCTTTAGCCTTTTAGGTGCTTCTTCCACAGGCTATTCTTCCTCCTCTTCATCTTGTCCCTCTACATCTTCCTCCTTGGCCATGCCCTTGGATTCCCCAAGAGTGACTTTTGCGGAGCTTTCTTTCCTATGGCTAGTGTGGTCTCCACAGAGTCTCCTTGGAGGTCATCTTCCTCTTCTCCCTCATCATCACCTTTCTCACTCCGGCCCTCTGATCCAGGACCTGCAGCCTCTTCTTTCACTGCTGCTGGCTCAGGTCTATCCTTGTCTTCATCTTCATCTTGCCCTCGTCACCGCCATCTTTACCCTCCTCTTCTTCCTCACTACCTTTCCTCTTGGCATTCTTGCCATACTTTGGCTCTTTGGCTGGACTGACAGGCTTCTTTTCACCTGGGGTTACTGCCAATGCTTGCTCTGGCATGGCTCTCTTCTTGCCAGGTCTTGTGACTACTTTCGTTGCTGTAATTATCTTCTTGTTTAGTATGGCTGCCACCTTTGTGCTGCTTAGCAGGTGACTCACTGCAGCATTTTGGGTTTTGTTCTGTTTGCTTTTTTTTTTTTTTTAGAAACCTTGTTTGCTAGGGCTATACTGATCTCGCCTTTAATCTGAACACACTCTCCTCTCCGCTACTGTCATCTTCCCTGCCTTTTAATGTTTCTCCACCTTCACTGTGTTTTTCTGTCTCTTTGGTGGGAGAGCCTATTATCTTGCAGTACTTTGATTTTTTTACTTGCATTTGCAAGTTTCAGTCTGATGGCAGTTTCTGATTATGGAGTAGGCGGTAAGTGAGCGCTGAAGATGAGGCTGAAGAAACACAAACAACTTTGACGACAGCTTCAGGGGTGTCTTTGAAGGCTTTCCCTTTTCCTCTCCCGGGCTTCCAACTATGTATAAGCTGATATACTGCAGCTTGTGTCCACACTTCCCTTAGACTCTTGCTTATTTGTCTTCGTTCTTTTTGCCTCTTGCTCTCAGACTCGGTCATTTAAACTGCTCTATGTACTAAGCTCGCTAGTTATCTCCTATTCCTCCTTAAATCTGCTGCTAAAATTTTTGTTTCAGATTTTGTATTTTTGAGCTTCGTAGTTTGTATTTGATTTATTTTCATGATTTCTAACTCTCTCCTGCCATCTGTAATTGACGAGATATATTTCTCCTAGTTTCCTTTAGTTTTTATCTGTGCTTTCCTTTATTTCTTTGAGGGTATTTAGGATGTTAGATGTAAGCTATTCATCTAGGAGACAACTATCTGGCTGTGGTCAGAGAATGCTCCTTCTTCCTATCAATGTGTCTCCTCTTCGATGAGCCATATTCCATTTCTTTGCATCTCCTGCACGCTACTGTGGAAATCTAAACATTTTTCTAAGCATTATAATGTGGGACTCTGGGAGTCAGAGCACTCTCCTTCCCTGGGAGCTATAATTGCTGCTTATTGTGGATTGTAACTGCCTTTTGAGGGGCTTGCTAAACTTGTTATCCACACTGGAGCCTCTGTTCTGTTAGCTTAGCAGTAAGCTACTGAGTTGGCAGAGATTGTCTTATAAACCCAGATTCCCAAACTATAAACCAATAATTACCACTGTCTTGGTGACTGAAGGAGCCCCAGGTTAGGCCACCCCTGCACGATGTTTCACAAGACCATTTATAAGACTTTTGTGAGGGTTTTGTCTTGTGATTTTTCCTGGGGAGATAATAAAGAATTATCTATCCACTTCAAACATGGACCTAACCTACAGACCCACAGAAAGGACTTTGTCCAAGAGTTTATTAGTGGTGCATTCAAGTGCAACCACAGCCACAAGAAGTTCTCTCACGCAGGTGCATCATACAAATGCCCCAACCGCAGCATAGACAAATCACAGGGAAAGAGTACCAAAATGTCCTCTCAACAATGTCTGAAGTCCCCAGCCCTTCCAGTGTATTGTTTGTCTTTTGTGTAACCTCAGGACAAGGATAGGTCTCGTGAATGTCTTATGAAGTCTTATGAGACTTGAGAGCCCCATAATCCCCATGAGCTTCCCCTCTCCCTATGTCAGGAAATGTTAATGGGCCCCTTGCGAGGGTCTCATCAGAACGACCACAACTCTTCTCATCCAGGAAGGCAATGGCCTTGCCCAACTCAGATCGACAGTTACAAAGCAGTCCTCCACTTTCCCTGGCTCTGACATAGTTTGTGCCCTGTGCCCAGTGATGGTCCCTAGCCTGGGAGAGGTGCTGTAGCTGTATGATTCTTCTCTTCCATTTAGGTAGGGCTGAGCTTCAAGCTGCTGTGAGCAACAGTGTGGACCACAGCAACCTACTACGAACAGCTTGACTAATTATGAATCTCCATGGTAACTATTCCCACTGTAAAGTAAGTTTCCTTCAACTTCACTTGACAACAGCTGAATCCATGGGCATACACAAATGTTCAGAAGATGTCTTAGTATTTTCTATGTTGTGGTAACAAAATATCACAACAAAAGCAATTTAAGGAAGGAATGGCTTGTTTTAGCTCATAGTTAAAGGCATGCTTCACCCTGGCAGAGAAGCAAAGTGAGAGCCTGAAGCAACTGACCACATTGTTTCTGCAGTCAGAAGACAACAACTACCTAACACGAATGCTCAGTCCAGGATCCACTGCCTAAGGAACAGTGCCACCCACATGTGGGAAGGTTTTCCTATCTCAGTCAATACAATCACAATAGTCCCACACAGACAGGTCCAGAGGCTCATCACCCAGGTGACCAAATTCTGTCAAACTGGCAAATACTATTAATTGTCATTAGTATTATAGCATACTAATACCAATGCAGAATAGAATTCATGTAATGGCCACATCATATCCCTTTAACAAAACAAGAGCAGTAGCCTTCTTGCTCAAGCCTGTTTTCTCAGTCACAGACTTTTGTCCAAGCTTCCAGTAGCAAATATAGTTTATCTCATGTGAATAAAACTTTAAATACAGTTGGAAAATATTTGCCACATGTGGTGGTTTGAATAGGTATGGCCCTCCTAGACGCCTGTGTTTGAATGCTTGGCCTATAGGGAAAGGCACTTAGGAGGTGTGGCTTTGTCGGAGGCAGTGTGTTACTATAGGGGTAGGCCTTGAGGTCTCATGTGCTCAAGCTATGTCCAGTTTGGGACACGGTCCACTTCCTGTTGCCTGTCGATTAGGGTGTAGAACTCTCATCTATCTCTCCTGCACCATGTCTGCCTGATTGCTGCCTTGCTTTCCACTATAACTAAACCTCTGACACTGTAAGCCATCCCCAATTACATGTTTTCCTTTATAAGAGTTGTCGTGGTCATGGTGTCTCTTCACAGCAATAGAAACCCTACGACAGCACAGTTTTATCCTTCTTACATCATCAAGCATGTAACCAACATCAGTAGTAATAACATATGGTAGTGGTAGGGGAATCTCAGGGACTTCTTCAAGCTCACAACTATACCCCTGGCACTTGGGTTTCCAGTCAACAACCTGTGGCTTCTGAGACTGTCTTTTCCATATATCCTCACTAAAACTCTTTAACTTCTCATTTTGCTGTTCTGCTGAAAGCAAATCTGTGAGTCAAGGGTAAGCATTAGATAATGAAACATTTTTAGCAAAGCAAGACCTATTGAAGATTCACTGTTGTCAATTCCAAGCAAACATAAATCTATGGTATTATTATTTAAGTTAGTAATTAAGGGAATATAAAAAAAACAAAACCAACCCTATAAAATCATCAGCAAGGCCCACCAAAATGAAGAAAAGAATATATCACTTGTCTCAATAGCTGTCAAATGAGTAATGCTGGAATAGTCACATGGACCTGGGTGGGACATCAGGCCACGAAGCCCTCCACCATCTATAGTCACTCTCTATAAATGGTTCAACCTCCTCGAACACCACAGATAGCCATTAAAAGTGCTTGGGCTAGAGATGAATAATTTCTCAGCCTTGCAGGTTACCACTTCTCACCATGACTGACTGACTATTCCTACAGTTTGCACCCTTAGGTAAAATCCTGTAGAATTAATATGCCCCAGCAGTACATCCATCATTCATTCCTAGCATACTTTTTGGCAAAGAATAACCATACACACACATATATGTATGTATGTATGTATGTATGTATGTATGCTTGTACGTATACACATCTATGTACATATATATATGTGTGTATATATATGTACACATACACACATATGCATATATATACATACATATACAATATGTTCTTTCAGAGTGGGGAGATAATTGCCCACTTCTAAGACAAGTTTAATATTTTACATGCACTACCCTATCTCCTTATCTAACCACTGATACCCATTGCTCTTGGGAGGCTGCTATAAATTAAAATACAATCACCAATAACAACCAAAGTCAAGCGCCCTGCATATCAATGGGGCACCAGAATCTGCAATACAACACAGGGCCTCCCAGTTACTTTAAGATGTAGTCAACTTTAGACACCATATATGGTAGCGACTGGGGTGTGTCCCTCTACCCCCCCCCCCCCCCCCCCCCCCCGCACCACATGACCTTCCTCCATAGCGGAAGGTGGTCCGACCTGTCACTCAGGTTTCTGGCTCTAAAGCCTTCCAACTCTCCAGGCACACTCTTTAGCTTGCTGCCCTTTTTGCCCCTAGGCACTTGGCAGCAGCACAGTTAGGCTCCTTGATCCGTTTCCCTTTCTCTGCGTTAATGGTTGAACTAAGAGACTCCTCTATTACTTTTGCCTCCTTCTTTCCTTCCTTGGCTCCATGCTTTGTATCCTGGAAAGGGCTCTTTAACAAAGACCTTATCTGCGCTCTCTTACCTTCATGGCCCCTAGGTGTAGGAAGCAACCAGCCCGTACCTTCATCTCCCTCTCATCCTACTTATCTACCAGATCTCATGCTAACATGGAGGATGCTATCTGCTTGTCCTTTTTCTGCTGTCATTTTTTTCCTTCACTGGACAAATTCCCTCTGGGCAGAGAGCTCAGCTTCAGTTGTGTATCTTCTCATCTACAGAAGGGGCCCTGCAGCTGTCACCACAGCTAGGAGGCACAACATCCCAATGCACATAAAGGAAGAGGGCCACCCTGGGCCTCACCCTGGAGCATTCCACCCCACCCCACCCCACCCCACCCACCCCTGCCCCCGTTATTTCTCAATCCAGTCAGTCCCTGCACAGGCTTCAAATGCCACATGACCTTTTCTGGAAAGATAGAAAGAAATGCCTATTCACCCTAGCTAGAGAAGGCAAGCCACAGACCAAAGAACTGATTCTGCTCAGTTCTAGCTTGGAGGAACAGGTCTATTTATTTGGGTTACTGACAGGCATTGGTGACTTTATGCGGGTATAATTCTAGAGAGTAACCCCGGGGAGTGAAGACTGTCAGGGGGCTCCAAAGCCAAAGAGCCTCTTGGCCAACTGTTTGCCTCTGACATAAAGAAGCCGGGGTCTCAAAAGGGGGAGCCTCACAAAGATCCAACCAATACTTGTGAGACTAGGGGTCCCTGGGACTTGTGACCTCATCTGTCCTCTGAGCCTTCCATCCCTCTGGGGTGAAAGAGTCAAGACTATAAGGTGACCATTCAGGTGGTTGTGCCTACACCATAGTTTTCATTTCTACTTCATAAAGCCAGTAAGCCAACTGCAGTTGAAAGTTTGGGGTCTCCTCAGGTATGAATGGAGAGTGGAGCCAGCCTCGGCACCAGGACAGCTTCTCACATATTTCTCCATGCTTGTGACCCCCAACCAGGACGCAGAATTCCTGAGGCTTCAACAATTGATTCTTTAGAATTGCTATTGTCTGGTGTGATTTCACAAACTTCGAGACACTTCTGACTTATTAGTCAGTGAACGTGAAAAACAAGAGGTGAAAGTATCTAGCAGGAGTGACCTGAAGGTAATATCCATTTAAGATATGTGAATAAAATGTACACAGCATTATTATTGATGACTGCCCAAGCTTGAAAATAACCAAAGTAGTTTTCTGCCGAGAAATGTGTACAAGTTTTTGGCATCTACCTAATATAATATAGTTGAGCAATTAAAACGACTAAACTATTGATGCATGTAACCATATAAATGGACACTCCGTATGATCAGTTTGTCAAAGTCTGAGTGGGACTATGTGTTGTGGGCCTGTCCTGGGGACTGTGGGCTCGTTTGGCATAAACTTGGTTTCTCTCCACTAGATGACAGTAACACCTTTCCCTTCAGAGTCAGACCTGCACAGAACATCACCCGGCCAAAAGTTCCTGGTTAAGCACCACTGTGCTAAGTCCAAGAACCTGGTCATTTCCTTTATATGACATTCTGACAATTTTTAATAGAAGAGAAACCATTCAATGACTGTCCAGGCGGTAGAAGGAGAAGAATCTGAATACAGAAGTGCAGATCAGAGAAATGTGTTGGAACGTTGGTAGTGAGCTGTATCCTTGCTGTCACGGATATGGACTGATATGTATTGATCTATGCATATATAATAATGCATATAACTCTATTTAACTATAGCACAGATAGAAACAAAATAAATAAAGGCAAACAAAAAAGTAAGCCCTAATTACCTGCAATAAACCTGGGGGTGCATAGTAATAAATAGAAAAGATCCATTTGACTTGTGACTCAGAAGATGAACTTGGCAGATGGTGAGGTGGCAACAGTGACCCAGATCTGTAGGACACATAATGAATTTGAGTGAAGGAGAATGTTGACCTGTTAGAAGTGCCTGGAATTTGCTTTAGAGAACCCACAGAGGATCAGAAGAGACACAAAGCGATGGTACTAACAGCTCTGGACAGAATGGGGCAGGAAAAGTCCTGGAGTAAGTGCAGTGTGGATCCTAGGAAGTCAGTATAGACTCCATGGCAGAAGTATCTACAGAGTTCTTTCTGTGCAAGCAGTACAGTGTACCTTAGCATCCCCAGGTTCTAGTGAGGATGTTCCTCCTGTGGAGACCTTTAAGACAAGCTTACTTGGTTGGAGATTACTGTATTTTCAGAAGTACATTCTTGGATGGTCTTGTTAGATCCCACCATTCCTTTTTCAGGACTCTATCTAGTGAACCATGTAGGGTATTTGGGTACCCTGCTCTACGAGTATTGTAGAGTATGAAGCTGTCTGTGATGGTTTCTCCTCTTCCTCCTCCTCCTCCTCCTTCTCCTCCTCCTCCTCCTCCTCCTCCTCCTCCTCCTCCTCCTCCTCCTCCTTCTTCTTCTTCTTCTTCTTCTTCTTCCAATATAAGGATATAAGGGACTTTCTAAAAGACTCTATACTGGGATAGATTGTACCCAAGAAACTGATCTGGGTTAGCCTTCTTCAGCACCATAAAGTGTGCATATATCTTTTTTTGTCAGAAGATAGTCCCTGAAATGATGGATTTCTTGAGTTAATCATGTTCTGCACTCTATTCCTTTTCTGAAGACACACAGGAATACAGCACACAGATTGGCATGTGGAAGAAGGAGATAAGAGAGAGAGATTCTACCATTCCCAGGAGGGAGATACTAGAGATCAACTAAATCTTCCTTCAAAAACCTTCAAGTCTAGACATGAAGCAGAGGGAGGAGTCAGTCAGAGTGCAGAGCAATGGAGGAGAGACTATCAGTCCCAGAGAACTTTGAAGACAAAATTCCAGTGGCAAGATGGAGCTTCCATATGGCTCCAGCCTTTCAGCACACCAAGCTGATAAAATCATTTCTAAGTCCAGGAACTGGGAGACAGAGGTCTGGAAGTGAAATGGTACACTGAATAACTTCAGTGCCTTATTTCCACTGTGATTTCATGGATGGCCAAAGAAGTGAAGAAGTGCTTAATAACTGGAGCCTCCCAGTAGCTAGATTTCAAATACACAGTGGTAGGCAGAACAGTGGAAATGGAAGGGACAATATATTGTTTATCATCAAATTTTGGTGCCCTCTGGAAAGCGAGGGGAATATCAATATGATTATTCAACAACATTTAAAGTAAGTGCTTGGGCAAATGCTAATTGTATATTCGTTGGAGGAGGATACAGTTTCCCAGGAGGCATTTGGTCCAGAAGATGTCCTGTTGGTACTTAGAGACATATATAAATGACGTCCAGCAACTGGTGTGATGGCTCAATGCATAATAATACTTGTCCAACAAGCCTGGCAGCTTGGCATTGTCCCGGGAACTCACATAAAGGGAGAAAGAGAGATCCAACTCCACAAAGTTGTCCTCTGACTTCAACACACAGGTTATGGCTGGCGTGTCCACACAAACACTAAACCCACACATATGCAAACATACACACATACAAATAAATAATGATAATAATAATAACAGCAAGAAAATTTAAGTGTCAATCAAAGAAGCAGGAGACACCATCTAAGGAGCTTGGAGCAACATGGCTAGTGTAGGGGTTTAAATAAGAATGGCTCCCATTGGCTCATATTTGAATGTTTGGTTCCCAGGACTAGGATGGGGGAGACGTGACCTTGTTGGAGAAGGCTTTGAGGTTTCAGAAACCCATATCGGGCCCATCCTCCTCTCTCCCTCTCCCTGAACCCCTTCTTTCTGCTTGTGGTCAGATGTAAGCTCTCAGCTACTGTACAAGATAGACTCATAGCTGCCTGTTGGACTCACCCTCTGAAACTGTAAGCAAGCCTCCAATTAAGTGCTTTCTGTTAATAGGTTTCTTGGTCATGGTCTCTTCATGACAATAGAATAGAAATTCACACACTAGCTTGCTTCATTCTCCTCATTTCTTTGATACATGATTTACATAGCAGCCATTATCTTTGATTAGAGGGATTGTATGCACCAAATCCATTCAAACTCTAGTGCCCAGTCTTGACCCAACCTCAAACACATCCCATCTCTACCCCTGGGAGGAATAACTGGTGAAAATTCCTTGGTATTTTCCCTTTGGTTTTTTTTTAATTTTCAGATATTCAATTGGCAAATAAGTTGGTTGTGGATAACTTAATCATTCAAATGCTGTTTTGGTGAAACTCGTTACCAGTGTGTGATTACCGGAGCTGTATTTATTTCCAGTACCACCTAAAATGTTGTATTGATTTGATATGTTTTTGCATACATAATATTTACATGTTGCTTGACTAACATATTGTAAAATTTCCTAGCCATAGCTGCTTGCCAACTCATTGTATACTATTGGCCTTGGTCTGCTTGAGTGTTAAGTTTTCCAGATATCTGAAGATGTCATTTAAATCGTGTGCAGTGTCTTAACTAGAGTAGAGAGGGTAGGACAGCTGAACCACATTTGGTTGATTAAGTCTGAGGAGTGGCAGATGATTTTCCCTTTTTAAGCTTCCAGGTGCTACTTGAGAGTGTTGATTTCTAGTTTCATTTCTGTTGTATGATAAAACATTTAAGAAAAAAAAGACAGAAACAAAAACAACAAAGAAGACATAAGGAGGAAGGGGATTATTTGGCTTATAACTCGTGGTATAGTCAGTGTAGGGAGATCAAAGGGGGCGGGATTGAGATAGCTGGTCACAGTCAAGAGCAGAAGCAATGAATGAACACATACTGCCCGCTTGTTTATGCTAAGCTAGCTTTCTTCCTCTTATAGTTCTGGATCCAGCCCATGAAATGGTGCCTACATTCAGGATGGGTCTTCCCACATCATTCAACAATCAAGACATTTCCCGGACAGACATTCTTACAGACCAACCTGATCCAGACAATTCAAATGAGAGCCACTTTCTAGGCAGTTCCAGGTTGGAGCAAGTGGGCAGTTAAGACCAGCCAGCATACTGCTGTTCTGCTGAGCACGTTTTAAGAACTGCTGTCTGAGAACTAATTGTTTAAAAATGATGTGACATCCGGGACAATCAGTGTGACTTTTTTCCTAGAAAATGTTTCGATCATTATTACATCTGGAAACACTAAAATAATGACAAACTAAAATCATTATCTAACACACTTATCAATTTCTGACAGGTTATTTAATGACTTAAATAAAAAGCTGGATGTATTGACTACCAGTAGTGAATAAATGCCTCCCTTTCCCTACATCCACGCCAGCATTTGCCATTATTCTTGATTTGTTTGCTACCTGACTGGTTCGGTGGTTTTTTTTTTTTTTTTTTTTGTTCTTTCGAGACAAGGTTTCTCTGCAGCTTTGGTGCCTGTTCTGGAACGCTAATAGACCAGGCTGGCCTGAACTCACAGATCTGCTTGCCTCTGCCTCCCAAGTGCTGGTATTAAAGGCATGCACCACCAGCCACCTGGCTCAGTTTCTTTGTTTTCTTAGATAATAATATAATTACTACATTTCTCCCATCTCTTTCTTCCCTCCAAATTGTCCCACATAGCCCTCCCCATCTCAAATTCATGGATGCTTTTTAAATTAGCTGTTATCGTATGCATATATTTATATGTTTTAGGTTACATTTCCCTGATAACTCAGGATGCTGGGCATTTTGATTTTGTTAAGTGTTTCTCCGCCATTTGTATCCTTTGAGACCTCTCCGTTTAGTTTCATGCCCTATTATAAAATTGAGATTTTTTTCTTGTTTAATATTTTTGAGTTTCTCTTATATTCTAGATATAATATTTTCGAATGCCTTTTTTGGACACAGAGATGTTCAAGATTTTTTTTTTCATTCTGTCTCTTTGCTTGAATGATGGTTTCTTTTATTGTACAGAAATTTTTTTGGTTCATAGGGTCCCACTTTTTGTTATTCTTGTCTCATATATCATTTCCTGACTAAAGATTCCCCTCCCTCCACTTCTCCAGTATCTCCCCACCACTTCTCCTCTCACTCCCCCTCCTTTCCCTTCAGAGAAGATCAGGCCTCTCGGGGATATCAACCGAACAAGCCATAACAAGTTCCAATAAGACTAGGCACACATGAGGTCCCATTTTTTAAATTATTGATCCTGATGCCTGTGCAAATGGAATCCTGTTCAGAAAGTCTTTTCCTTTGTTAATGAGTTCAAGTCTTTACTTTCCCCTTTATCAGAGACAGAGTATCATGTCTTACGTTGAGGTCCTTGATCCATTAGGTACAGCCACTATGGAAATCAGTATGGAGGCCCCTCAAAAGAAAAAAAAAAAAGAACACAGATCTTCCACATGACCCAGCTATAGCACTTTTGGGCATATACCCAAACAACATATACCATAGACCCAGAAGGACATACGTCGTGTTTTCTTGTTAGAATTAAATGTTAGAATTAAATCTTCAGATGTGTATGTTCATTTGGAGTATATACATACATAAAGGTCAGGAGAATAGTGAATGGCCCTGAGAGTACTGTCAAAGGAGAGAGAACTCATTGGTATAAAGGGCTGAAAGGAAAAAATGGAAGAGGATGGGTTAGCTGTTTTAGGAAGAGGGGCTGGTAGTAAAGAAGAGGGAGCAGGGTGAGGGATACATAACAGCAAAGACCTTTAGAAAATGTCATATGGAAATCTACTACTCTGGAAGACCCCCCCCACACACACACTCATTAAATGGAATTTCTTTATAACAGGGAAACAGTGTCCTGACTAGACAACAGAGGCTAATAAACAAAAATCCTAGTGTAAAATAGGGGTTACTTCTTACGGGGTTTCTGACCACTGAGTTCCCAGTGACCTCTCAACATCATGGATGTTACCCTCCAGGACTTGATGGTAAGACCCTATTATTGAAGACAATAGCTACCTGAGCTATAGAACAGAGAAAATTCAAACTGATGCAGACCTGGAAGCTGCCTCGCTACTGTATGGCTTTCAAAGAGCTGGAAGGGGCTGTGTGAGCTGCTGGAGGGGAAAAGGCATCACCAATCACACCCAGATAGCAGCCCTTCAAACTGCAGTGATGCCTGGCCTGGAAAGACTCGACCATTAGTGCAATAGTAGCATGAACATCCTGGGAGTAACCAACCACTTTCTGGTTGGATCTAAGTCCTATTTCATAGGATGAAACTCGTACCTGGCACCATTACCTGGTTAAGAACTTCTGACTAGACAAGCCAGAGGTCCTAGGAGATAAGCAACTACTATTGCGTTGCTAAATGGACATAATATTGAACTGAGTCCTTGTGGCTTGTAGTTATAGCCTTAGATAAATGCATTGCTTATCCTTCATGGGAGAAGCTTCTTAATGCAGTAGACTGTGATTGACACAAGACTGGTCAAGGTGCAGAGAGGAAGAAAATGCAGAATGTTCCACCCTATAAAGAACATATATTCTGACACTCTTCCTCCCCCACCATGATGCAGGGATAATTGGAATAGAGGGTAAAAAAAGAGACTGAGGTGTCAGATGACTACAAACATCATCTTCTGAACACAGCAGGGAAACTGCACACACGAACTCACAGTGGCGGCAAGAGCATGTACAAACTTTGTGTAAGCCCAACCAGATCAAACCCCAGCATGGAGGGAGGAGCTGGGCACATAACCCCACCCCAAGCTGTGATCCATTGTCAATTATTACTGCTAGGAGAGGGAGAGACAGACTCTCTAAGAGCGTAGCCCTGATAATCCGACAACTTTAGTAGAAGGCCCCACAACTAAAAATGTATGGGCAGAAACAAACTGGTCTTTTCTAAAAAAAATTTTTTATTTATTATGTATACAATATTCTGTCTGTGTGTATGCCTGCAGGCCAGAAGAGGGCACCAGACCCCCATTACAGATGGTTGTGAGCCACCATGTGGTTGACCGGGAATTGAACTCAGGACCTTTGGAAGAGCAGGCAATGCTCTTAACCTCTGAGCCATCTCTGGCTTTTGTTGACACCAAACTTGAGTGGGTGGAGGATAGGAGTTGAACTGGGAAAGAGTTGGAAGAGGAGCTGAATATAAGCAAAAGACAGTGTGTGGTCTCACGAAGAACTCATATAAAGAAGAACTCATATAAAGAAGAACTCATATAAAGAAGAACTCATATAAAGAAGAACTCATATAAAGAAGAACTGAAAGCCTTGAAAAGGATATTAAAAGGGCAAATACAAATCAACGGAACACTGAGAATTGATTCCGAGCTGGGGAGTTTGGCATGCATCATAACAGAAGAAAGGCTCTGAGAGCTTCCTGGGAGACCATTCCCAAGGGCTTCTTCTGCAAAGACCACTAGGACCACTAGTAAAGTCTTCACAATGAATGGGGGTGACATCGGCTGTGGGAGGAAACCAGGAGATGGGTAACGACTATTGGAACAAAGAATTGAAGACAATGTGTCGGCAGTCAAGGGGTCAGATTCTGATGTGCAAAGCGATGCTGTAATCAGCTGTAGAGCATCCTCTGCAGAATGAAGGCTGGCTCAGCGAGAACAGTCATCAAAGAGACAACGCAGGTCAGAAATGCTGCTTCCTGCAAGTACTCCTGTACAAGGCTCCCTCTTCTTCCAATAGACAAAGCTCTGCTATGGAGGCTAACCCAGCAGCTCTTTTCCTAGTGTAGCTAATACTCCCATCTCTTGATCCATGCACTTTCTGATCACATAAATATATGATTATGCCTTGGTGTTGTTTACTATAAACTTACCCTATGCCCTTTCCCACCTCCTCCTTTAGAACTTGGTGCAATTGGTTGTCATGATCAAACCTCTTGGAAGGACTGCAGGTCTTCGGAATTGAAACTTGAGTCCCTGAGCCCATGAGATTGAACACTAGGCTGTAGAATGTGCTGAGGTAGCTGAGTTGCAGGGGCGGGAGGGGAAGCTAGCGGCAGCTTGGCAGCTGGCCTGCAGGACTGACGATGTTCCAACCTTGCCTTACGCTTCTGTGAAAATGAAACCCTGTTCATAATAGAAAGAAGACATCGACACAACAGTGATAAGCATCATAATTGATGTTTACAAGTAAGTGATACGGGGCGCAGACTGGAAGGCTCGACTGTTTCTCGGAGTCCTGCAAAAACTTCGAGTACATGCAGGCATTTGAGACATCACTGAAAGAATGGGGGCAGTTCTTTCGGGCAAAGATGGGGCATTCCTGACCCAGGGAACTACGGGCTCTCATAGCTCCACTGCAGACCGATGCCTGTTGGTCATGGGCATCTGTGCTTACATGTAGGATGTGAAAGGCCCAAAATTGCACGAGCAAGAACGTGCAATCACCCATGAAATTAAAGAGTCTATAAAATTAAACTAATTGACTTAGGGAGTTAAGAAGTGCATATAGCAAGAGAGATTTTAGTGCTGAAGTACCCGCGAGTTCCTTATCTATCTTGCCTTACTTTTGTTCGAACCACAGGGGGTTCAAATATAAGTGAGGAGTCCCAGGAAGCCTGTGTCAACTTTCAACTTACACAAAGGACCAAGCTGTTCTGACCGAATTGCTCTGAATTATAAATTAGGAGATTGGGGGAACCTCAGTTTGGACCAAACTTGAGAATAAACTTGAAGACTAGATTTGAGGAACCAAAATTATCCCAAGTGGCTGGGATTGTTAGAGGATCTCTTGAATATTTTCCGCTGATGACCTCAATCATGAGGAGCAGGAATGAGTAGCGACATCTTCCATTTGGGACCCTCTTTCACCAGGCAAGTTTGTATAGGATAGCAGCATAAAGGTAATATACAATTAGAACATGAATCAAACATTTTTTGATGTTAAGTCTTAAATTTGAAACAATTTCTTAGTATACATAAAATTTTGTCATGTATTAAAGATAAAAAGAAATTGGCATATTAGTGGAAGGATGCTTGCTCATTTTAACATAAATTAAAGATTGGCTGAATATTTGATCCTGCATCTTCATCACCCTTCAAAGTCTACTGATATTATAACCATTCAATGCTAAGAAACCACTTTGTACAAATTGTAAGAAGTGTATTTTGGACCACTTTAGAAATCTTAGAAGAAATTGTTAGAAACTGATATCCTCATCTCAAGCCAAATTCCACTGGATAAATTATTGTATGCAACTCAAGTCAATACCTCAAATTGTAATGCTTCAAATCAACGATCCTAACACAGTCAACCCCAACAACACTAACTGGATACTGTTGAAACGTGATGGTAAGACATGTTCACATCTGTTTTCTATGAGCAACCCATGATGTTTCTGTATGAACAGACAACCTTGATCATACTATAAACATTATTCAGATTCGCACAGCCAGGCCTGTACAAACGTGTTTGAGGCCACGTTTGTCAGTGTAGGTGAGGGTGGTGTGGGCAGGACTCAGTGTCCACGTGTGTTCAGCAACAAGGCCGCTGAGAAGTCCCTATGAAACAGGTGAGCACTGTCAAAAACACTGCGTAAATTCAAATTCCTTTTTAACTTGATACACCTTCAGAAACCCTTACTGAGGAAATGGGACCAAGAGGGAAGAGACAAAGAAAGCAGGCCACAGAAAACAGTATATACAGAAGTATAAAGGCAACAGACCCTTTACTGTTTCTTGACTCCACCGCTACATACATCTGTCTCAACCCACGCTTTAAGTCATGGTTGAGCCCTATACTGTGGGTGTCAGTGTACCAGGGCTTGAAGCCTTGCTCTGCTGCTTGCTGGCTCGGCATATTTAGGCAAGCTTCTTGACTTCTGTGAACCCGACTTTCTTCATCCCTGAAATGGGATCCCCAAGAGGACTGCCCACAAAGAGTAGTGAAGACACTTAGGGTCATCTCCATCTGGCTTAGATTCATTGCTATGCAGCAAAGGAAGGCGTGTGCTGGTTTCTGCCTACGGTGCGAGATTTGAGCAATTGATATGGAAGCTGCTAGAACTGGCAGGGTGCCAAGTCACATTTGCTTCCAAGCGCTTCCCTTTAAGCAAGATAAAATGGGGCTCTAGGTAGCACATTCTTCTTTTTTAATTGTTTTTATTGAGCTATACATTTTTCTCCTTTCTCTTTCTCCGCTCCCCCCTCCCTTCCTTCACATTCTGAACATCTGATGCGTTCCTTTTGCTAAAAACTCATTCTATTAACAGTCCGGCTCTTCTAGAAAAAAAAAGATGCTTTTTGAACATCGCTGAAAATCATGACTGTCAAACAAGAGCTGCTTAGGAATCGGGTTCTTGGTATTTTCTATTCAGTGGCTACTTTCCGACGTCCCCCTTCATTCCCCACTCTCCTCTGACCATGTAATCAGGGTTCACTCCAGAGATCCTTACCTCTCTGCCCCTTCTCATAAGCCAGGCTGTGCAGGCTGTTTTCTCTACATTTTCTCTCTTTGTCTTCTGGACTTTCCCCCATTCCCCTCAGCAGACAACAGGATCAAAAGCAGAGGCCAGAGAATGAAAGTCTCAGCGTGACCGTGTGATTCAGAGAAGCAGGTACTATGCAGTTTCTCCTCTTATTTATTCTGTCTCTAATACCTCTATTGCTAAACTATGGATCCCCTTTGCATCCTGACAAACCTTTCTCTCAGTTGTTGAGGTTGTTACATTTTGTTGTCACTTGCTATAACCTAGAATCGCCTGGAGAAGAGAGATTGGCTACACTGGTTTGGTCTGTGGTCTTGTCTGTGGGGGTTGTTTAATTCACATGCAAAGTCCCAGCCACACTGAGGGAAGCACCATTCCCTAGGCAACGTGTGTACAAACTGTCAGAAGAGGTCTTAAAAGAACAGATTCCGAGTATCTTAGAAAGACATTCTGATTAAAATTTCTGAGTTAGGAACCAACAAAACCCCAGATTTCTATCAAGATGTAATTCAGTGCTGATATGACTAGTAAGAACTTGGAATCACAACCTTAGGGACTTTCTTAGTCTCTTCTTCTCCAACGTAACTGCTGTAAACATATGCATTATCCCTAGAAACCAGATTCTATGATGTCCTAGGTATTGGCCATGTGATTCCAGAGCTACCCAGAATAATAACACAGTTTGCAGTCATATACAACATTGGTGGGAATTTCAGTTAAACTGTTTAGATGTTCGCGTTTCCCTGCACAGCATGTTATGCAGTTCCAGAATAGACCAGAAGATGGCAACATGACCTCATGTTATGATAATACAGCTGTTTGTGATCTGGCCACAGGGTGGAAGCATTGTGCAGTTTTTGGCGTCAGCTGGCGTGGGGCGTCTGCTGTTTCATCAAGCCATGAACTTGCAGTCCTTGGTTGATTTTAAGCCGACTTTATCGTCTCAGTTTTCTAATGATGACTTCTTGAAGACGGCCTTCTCTGTGTGGCCTTCAATGTCTCAGACAAAGCTACACCTCTGTCACATGTATGGCAGTGTGGGCACGATGCATCTTTTCATTGCTTAATGTTTTGAAGGGGTATATGAGTCTTGGGGGCTTGCATTGAGGGGCGCAATGCCAAAGCCTGGAAAAAATCCATTCCCTGCGGCAGTGACTGAGACAAGAGCAGGCAGGACACAGGAGTTGGCAGGATTTTTGAAAAGCGGATGTGCCAAGCTCCCCTTGCGGGACCAAGGGTACCACCAGATGCTCTGGATGCAGAGTCCCCAATCCTCAACATTGGCAACAATTCAAATAATTTATAGCAAGACAACAAACACAACTATAAAAGCATTGAACATGTGCCTGCCAGTTATTAGATCCTGTGTTTTCCAGAAGAGGTCAGACGAGCTGGAGGAGGTCAGAAGGGGGGACGCGGGGCCCAGGCCGCAACACTGTGCTTCGGGTTTCTGTTGTGAAAAGGAATGCTGGAATAATCTCCGCTGCAGGTGTGTATCAGTATCCTTTAATCGCGGCAGGCCCCACAAGAAGCCGCAATTGTCAGGATTTAGAAGTAAGTTCAGAACACGTTTTAGATTATTTGCCTTGGCTTCAGTAGCAGGACAGGCTTGCTTCTACTTCTGCCACCGAAATATTTTCATAAATAATTGGCATAATAGTTCTATGTGACTCATGCAGTTTTGTCTATATTGGAAGAACATAATTTTTCATGATTTTGAAAATGACACATGACCTTCAGAGACGACCCCAAAACACCATGCAAACACTCCAGACTATAAAGCAAAGCAGATCTTCCTGTAACATTACCCTGACACCTATCATGGTCACAGTTTTACACATCTTAAAACACATCAATATGGGATAAATATACCTGAGTATTCATAACTTCCCTTTAAAAGATTAGCAACACTGACTTGGGATCTACCCTTCAGTCCAAGATATTATTTGAGGAGTTGATTCGGATTCTGATTTATGCTTTGGAAGCCACAATCCACAATAGGACAAAGTTGTATTCAGATGCTAGTCCCCCATTTACCAGTATTGTCACTTAGCATTCTCATCTTGCTCCTGTTCAATGGAAATGTGTCTTTCTGTACAAGTACACTTAGGGGTGGGTTTGGTAATTTACACATCACTGTTTATTTTTTTTAGAAGATTTATTTTAGTTTTAGCGTGTATGTGTGTGTGTGTGTGTGTGTGTGTGTGTGTGTGTCTTTGTTCGGGTAAATGCTTGTGAGTACAGATACTCCCTGGAGCTGACATTGCAGGTAGCTGTGAATCACTTGATGCAGGGACCTGAACTCGGGTCCTCTGGAAGAGCAGTGAGTGCTCTTAAGCACTGAGCCAGCTTTCTTTGGCTTTCTTTCATTTGAGACAGGGTTCTGCTCCGTAACCAGGGCTATACTGGAACTCACAATAGCACAGGTTGGTCTTGAACTCATGGCAGTCCTCCTGCCTTACCCTCCCAGGGATGAACTGTCATGTCTAATCTAATTAAAAAGTCAATAAATGTAAAATTCTCTGAAGCATTATTCCCTCAAAATCTTTAGTCTTCAAATCCTTCCTTCTTTCCTCCCTCCCTTCCTGCCTCTCTCTCTCCTCTCTCTCTCTCTCTCTCTCTCTGCTGTTGTTCATTGGTTTGAGACTAAGTCCCTGTCTACAGTCTTGGCTATCTGGAACTCACTATGTAGCACAGGCTGGTCTGGAACTCATGATTGTTCTCTTGGTCCAGTCCGTCAAATGTTAGGATTACCACCTGATTTGTGTGTGATTTTTTTTTTTAACAAAATGAAGAAGCATTCTGCTATTTTCATAGAAATAACATGATTTTCTTTTGCCTTATAAACGAACATCCACACATCAAATGCCAATGAAAAAGCTCGTGGAGAATTTGTGACATTTTACAAATCTAAATGTTGTGATTATTTTACTACATTTTATATACTTAAGGCGGGACCCTTGTGCACCTTAGTGTGGACTTCACTTCATCCTACTGTGTTCCTCTTGTCCGTGGTCTACTCAGCCCTGGTTTAGAGGAGGGAGACTGATCTGAGCTTGTGTTTTCTTTCAGCTCTTATGCAGTCTTGGAAGGTTCCGTTTCATCAGCAAGCTGGTCTTACAAAATTCGTGTAGATGCGTCTCTGTTTTTCTCGGAAATACTTGAAAAGGGCCTCAGCGTGATTTTTTACTTTGGTCATGCAGAGGAATTTGTGTCATTGGGGCAATGCTTTTTAGGGTGTCTCTTTGACAGCTGCTAGAGTCCTTCTACGTGGTTTTCCTAAAGAAACAAGGTCCATTTAGGGGGCATACCACAATCCCTCTTCTTTTATGAGGCTCATGCCCAAACTCCATATTGTAATCGAGTCAGAATGTGCAGAACATGTGCATGCCTCATTGTAGATTGGTTCTGTTTTGTTTTCAAGCCAAACGCTTCTCCTCCCATAATTTTAACATGTAGCCGGGATAGAGAAAACCTACTTAGATCTCTACCTCTTCTTTCATGTGTGCATGCGTGCATAAGTGCATGCGTGTGCCCCAGGATAATGTGCACATGAGTGCAGTGCCCGAAGACTCCCATGGAGCTGGACTTACAGGTAGTTCTGAGCCCCTTGACGTGGATGCTAGGAACTAAATTTGCATCCTCTGTACAAGCAGTGTGCAACTCTTCACCTCTGAGCTCTCTCTGCAGCTTCCTCCGTCTCTTCTTGAATCAACTGGTCACGTGGCTTGAACATCCGTCCACAGCAGCTGTATTCGGTTTGCTCAGTTTGTGTTTCGAGCTTTTTTGCTTGCTTGCTGCTGAGTATATGTGTGCAGAGGACATCTGTGCTCTGTACTGGCTTTCCCGAGTTACATTTATCAATGACTGATCTGGTCCTAAAGACAGAACCAGTCTCTGTATTTGATTTTAACACTTCCTGGAAGAAATCGAATTTATTGTTGCCTGCTGATCCTTCCTACAAGGCCCCTTCTTTCTTCCTTATGTCTATTTATTTGTATTTTTCCCACTGAGTTGGCTGTTAATTCACTTATCTTTTTGTGTTCTTATTTGGTGATATAAATATGCACATACATTTGTCTATAAGTTCATGTGCTATGGATGGCTACCAGTATGGCTCTCTACAGAGGTGTCACACCCTGCTGTCTTCTTTTCCTTTTCCTTGATATCTACTAATTTAAACCATAGCACTAGTGCTTTCAGTGGCCTTTAAAATCAAGTTTAAAATAGAAAGTTGAGACATTTAGCTGTTTTTTAAGGATTTTTGCAGAATCCTATAACCTGCTGTGTAGCTTTTTTTATTTCTATTCTCTAATATGTTTAGGCTTTCTCCATTTTCCAAGATATGTCCATAAACATTCTTCACTAGCTCTGGGCTAACATGACTGTATTATTACATCTGCTATGGCTGCTTCACTTTCTAAATATTTATCCTTTTATTCATGCTATTAACTTTGTTCTAGACAGCAATATTTTATCACTTTATACATTAAAATTGATGTTCAACATATTTGTATTACATCTCATGTTCTTTCTCAGTATAAAATGCATTTATTGTTCACTCTTATATGGTAATAAAATTAAAATGCTTTCGCTCTTCTGTTTGTTTGGTTTTTAAGCCTTTAATTCAATTGTTTTCTTACTGAACATTTTAATGTTTCTTATTCTCATAATTCACCAAAAGTCTCTTGTATGTTTGAAATAGTTTAGTTTGAATTATAGAAACAAACATGATTTTTTAAAAGGTATCCATCACAATTGGGTTTTTTTATCTAAATAAAAAGGAATGTGGAACATAAAACCATAGATTCAAGGTAAGCCTAGACTATACTGCAAGACCCTGTTTCAAAAAAATTGGTGCTGGAGATTTCTCTCTATGTAAAGCATATACAAGACTCTGCTGGCATAAACCTGTGTTCTGCAAAATAATATCAAAAATTAAATAATAATAATAGACAAAAATATTAAATACTCCCACATGCAACTTCAAGTTACTTCATGTTGATTCTGTTAGGAATCATTATGGCCATTCACCCACACTCACTCTTGGAAATAGTAGAAAGAGAATGGCTCCTTATTCTTGGGACATTAGTTCCTTAGCTAAAATATACCAATGGTGAATCTTTTGGGCACAGCATAAATCAGAGACTTGTTCTAGACATTCTACAAAGAAATTTTCATGTCTTATGCTGCAGAGACGTCTTTCCTATCCATTTAGACTCACAAGACAGAGTTCACCACATATGAAAAGCAACTCGGATTCAAGAAAGCAAGCAGGGAAAGGCAAAGGCACATTGATCCCTGTTCCTCTGATGGCCGCTCTTACATTAAATAATGCAGCTAAGTTTCTGTTTCTTGCTTCATTGTCTCCAGCTGAATGTACTCAGTTATACAGCAGGAAATCTGTGATGTACAATAAAGACATCAGATGGACTGCATCGCGTCTCTCATCACTTTGTATTTCTTTCACTTTCCAGAGTCAATAAAGTTTATCATCTCTCCTCATCAACACGTAAAACACTGCCTTTTGTTCCATAATTACAGTTCCCTTAAATTGTCCAATCAGTGAGCAGAGCACTAATTCTAAGATTAGATTATATTGTGAGTCAGTGGTGTATGCTATAACCGCTAGCTCTGACATTAAAATAATAGAAGCTGAGCTAGTGTAGAGAGAATGGCATAATCAAAATAAACTAAAAACAACAGGAGGGAGCTGAGGGAGGACTACAAAATAAGTGGGATTCATAGAGAGATGATATAGTAGATTGTCTCCAAAGACTTATTTTTAATGTCTTAGTTGTATTATTTTATTTTAATGTTCAAGCTTAAATATTTATTTATTTTCACTTGCAAGGATGCATGTGTACCATATGCATGCCTGCTCCACCCAGAGGCCAGCAAAGGATGTCAGAACTCTTGTAATCGGAGCTTCAGATAGCTGTGAGCTGCCATGTAGGTGCTGCAAACTGAACCTAGATTCCTCAACAAAAATAGCAAGTGCTCCGAAACATGGAGGCATGGTTTTTTTTAATTTTTTATGTGTGATTGTTTGCCTCTATAAATGTATATGCACTAGATCGTCTGCAACAGAAATTAGAGTAAACCACCAGGTGGGTGCTGGGACTTCATGGTTTAAAGTAAGACAATCGATGCTCCATATGTGTAAAGATGTGGAACCTGAGGCATCTTATTCCCCCACCCCATTAGAAACAGAAATCTGCTCCTATTGACTGGACCGTGCATACATCAGCTGATCCACATTTCCTCCCATGTCCAGTCCCTACAGAAATTCATATGTGGTGCATTTTCCAAAAGCAATGCCCAAGGAGTTCACAGTGTCAGCATATAATAATCCCTAACTGGAAACAATTCAATATCCATCAACGGGATTATAATTAAATTTTGCTGTATACTGTATCTGCAATACATTACTGAGAACAAATTAAACTCATATGGCTGCAAAACTTGCGCTTGAATCTCACAGTTTTGGACATAAAAAGGCATATTGTGGGCTATCAAGCAATGAAGTTTATAAGCTAACAAACTCATCTCTGTTTTTTCGAATATGGAAGCACCTTAGAGTACATCGACAGATGTGTGCACTTGCTGATTCTCTGTATGTATGCTGCACGACTAGCTTTTGTAAAGTTGATACAAATGTAGCCTGTGTGTGGGGGGGGGGGGCGGGGAGGAATGGAGATTCTTGGAGAAGAATGCCTCCATCAGACTGGCCTGTAGGCATGTCTGTGCGGATATTCTGTTGATTGATGTGGGAGGGCCCAGTTCACTATGACAGTGCATCACTGGGCAGGAGGTCCTGGAAGGCATAAGAAGAGTAGCGTGTGAGCCTGGAGAGCAAAACAGTCAGTAGCCTTTCCTGCATCATTTCTGCTTCTCTTCCTGCCTCCAGTTTCTTGTCATGAGTTCCTAGTTTGACGTCCCTCAATGGAGGACTGCGAACCAGACATGGAAGCCAAATGAAACCTTTTCTCCCCAGGTCGCTTTTGGTCATGGTATTATCACAGCAGGAGAGATCAAACTAGAGCATATGGCAAACTTCAATGAACAATCACTGGAAATTTATCTTAATTCATATGGCTGCAAAACTTGGTCGAATCTCACAGTTTGGGACATAAAAAGGCCTATTGTGGGCTATCAAGCAATGAAGTTTATAAGCTAACAAACTCATCTCTGTTTTTCGAGTATTGGAAGCACCTTAGAGTACAATTGACACAGTGGTCTCTTTGTTGTCATCATGATGGAAATGAGCTCCTTTAGGCGTAGCTACTCACCAAATACTCTCAAATCATCCACAGAGACAATGCAAGAAATGCAGGATGAAATAAAGACAATGACAGAATTTGAAGCCATGGGGGAACGTGGGTTGGCCTCTAACTTCAAGAGCATCATTTGTTTCTTGTGCTACTTACTTAGGTCAAGTGGCCTCATTTCCCCCATCGAAAACATGAAGATAAGAAATGATACTTACATGTAACAATAGTTTGAGGATTTATGGTCCTAGTCCCATTAGATGATATAAGAAATTTCACAGCAGGGGAAGACATAAATTCTTAACAATGACACCAAGTAGTATGGTGTCCAGAGAAGTTTAAGGATTGGGGTAATAGTAATGGCAATCTCGAAAGTAGAAAACAACTCAACTTGTGATTTAAAAAGTAGTGAATAGTGTTGACATGGAGATAATCAGGAGGACAAACCTGGAGTAGAACAGAAAGGACCAGACAAAAAGCTGAAAATGACAAAATTTGAATGCGCGCTGAACGCTTAATCTACTCTCATCTTCTGATGTGGGATTCCCTCTGTATGCTGTGAATACCATTGATTAATAAAGAAACTGCCTTGGGCCTGTGCAGGGAATAGAGGTAGGTGGGGAAAAGCTAGGCTGAATGCTGGGAGAAAGGAGGCAGAGTCAGAGAGAAGCCATGTGCTCTGCAGAGACAGATGCTGGAACTTTACCTGGTAAGCCACAGCCATGTGGCAATCAATAGATTACTAAAAATGGGTGTAAATTCAGATATAAGTGTTAGCCAATAAGAAGCTAGAGCTAATGGGCCAAGCAGTGTTTAAATAATATAGTTTCTGTGTGATTATTTTGGGGGCTGAGCAGTCGGGAAACCAAACAAGTGGCCTTCTTACTACAATTCTTCTGTTTTTCTTTGCTTTCCCTCTTGCAGAATAGCCTAGAAGTGTCTCTTGCCTTCTCTTCTGTCCTCACGAACACATAGAACTTGATGACAAGTGTGTTGTTTATTTTATTAAGAAGGACATGAGGTGGATTTGTTGACTGCCACACAGCTAGCCAGTCTCTAGACCTAGGCTTTCATATCTTGACATAATGGTCTTCATTGAACAGTGCCAATTTAGACTCAAATTACAACTAGATATACGACCTAGGCTCCAGATACTGTAAGCAAGGCCACAAAAGAAACACGAGTGTCATAGAAGAAAAGTGGGTTGGAAGTCCTTCAGTAGTAGACACTCGGTAGGGTTCCTGGAGGCAGTCTGGGGCATCTGGTTTAGGGAAGCCTGCCCTTTCCCCGTTTAAGAAATGCTGAGCAATCAAAACAAGCTGCTGATACTTTAAGAATTATTTTTGAGTTGACTTAAACGACACTAAGACCATAATTTACTAGGCATATGGTGTTCATGCATATACAGAACATTTTTTTTTTCGGTTATTTTAGATCATTTAGCAATGTTATGTCTTCAACTATAGTAGCATCCAAGTCTGAGAGAAAATCTGGGCCAAAGGTGTTTGGCCTATTTTTCTCTTCTCATTTTGATCTACGATGACATTGCCTTTAAACATCTTACCTGTTTCTCATTCTTCGTTTTTTTTTTTTCTTCCCTTTTTTTAATTGCCTAAATCCAGCACAAATTTTTGCATGGACAGAACCAAGCAAGTCCAGCGGTGTTTACATTCTTTGCCGCATATTTCCTTGCCCAGCAGCGCCTCAGCCCTGAAGTGCATTCAAGAATAAACATCGCTCTTATATAGACAATAAAGGTAACCCAGCAAACAGCACATGACTCAGAACTTTTGAAAGCCAATATTTAGCAACCTCTCACGCTCTTCACTTTCAAAATATTTGTCTCTGAAAAGAATGTGAGAATGAGTTTGTCAAGAGGAAGTCAAAGTGGAACTAAACCGACACTCAGAAGCCACCCTTCAGAGGTGTTTCTGTAGGAGGTGGCACAGGCCAGATCAAAGCAAGTGCAGCACCTGCAAAGCCTGAACTGAGAAACAGGCTCCACCTCTCTGAGTCTGGAGGAGGAAGCAAGTGCTTGATTTTAAAATTCAGGGGTTGGGGATAGTAAAATTATATGACACAAAATAAGAGCAAGCATTGTCAAATTTATTCTAGTATTTAATTATCTATCTATCTATCTATCTCTTCTATCTATCTATCTATCTACCTACCTACCTATCTATAGACAGAGTCTTAAAAAGGAGGCCAGAAAACTCTAGAACTCAAGATCCTCCAATATTCCTACTTCAATTTTTCCTTCCAGAGCACTGGAATTGAAAGCATGTGTTTCCACAGTTGTTTTTCAAATTCAGTATTTTTTAAGTGAAACTAAAACCGCAAATAATAATGAAAAATAATTCTTGCCTCATGAAAATAATTCTCCAAGAAAACAAACTATAGAATGCTGAAAACTGAGTTTCAGTGGAACATGAGCTTCACCTTTCCACCAAGCCTTAAAAAATGAACAATCAAACAAGTTCAATAGAACTCATTCTTTGAAACAAAAACTTGCAAACTGATGAGAAACTCAACTGAGAACCAGTTAGGCAATTGGTCAGTCCTTTGCGTGGCTTTGAAGTGCTAACATTCATTTGCTTTCCCTTTCAATGAAGAAAGAAGAAGCAATTACATCCATGAGAAGAGAGAGTGCTCTTTGCAAACTTAACAGAAGTCTTAAATTTTTAAAAATACGCCACGTAGTACACAATTATGAATAGTAACACAAACAGATATGATATGAACTAATATTTGAAATGTAATGTCTTAGTTTGTTTTGTATTTCTATATCAAAATACATGAGGATGGCTACTAAGTAGAGAGGTAGAAGGGATGACCCCAGCTTCACACCACCGATAAGTATAGTAAATTTGTGAAGAAGGTTCCTCATAGCATACTTGGCACTGGGACGCTACCAACCCTGTTTTGAACAGAGGCATTTAGATCTAAGCAAGGAAAGGTGGGGGGCGTTAGAGAACGATGTGACTTCAGAATCTTCCAAGTGTGTGGTGTCACGGTGGTGTGTAATTGGAGATTTGCTCTCCATGGTGCCTGTACACATTTGGAGGAAGAGAACCATTTGAGGCATCCAGAGCTGACTGGGCAGTATTGAAATCCCTGTCTCCATGAGTTATTAGAGTATTTTACCCTGCTACTCTTGAGTTTTCACGAAGGTTCTTATAAAAGACAGCAGGCCTGCGTTGTGCATTTCTGCTTCCTGCCTGACCAAGTGACCCTTCAATGCATGGACTCCTGCCAACTGCCAAGAAGCCTTTTCTAGAGGTGTTTGGACTTTTTAGCCTCTAAAACTGTGATCTAAATATGTCTCTTTTGTGTATGACCTTAGCTGTTCCTGGTATTTTGCTGTTGTAATGTGAAACTGACAAATGCAGAGAGCTTTTCTTTTTTTAAAAAAAAATGTAATAGGCACTTATCAAGGGCTAGAGAGAAAGATGCATTGCAGGAGTCCATATCCAAAGATACTTGGGCAATTCAGCTTCCCTCAAGCTGACTGATACTTATGTGTTAGAACAATGAAGCCCATTGATCATAGGCTGATGCATGCACATAAACTTGCACACAGCTACCCACAAGTATACACGCACACGTGCGTGCACATACACACACACAACACACATACACACACATAGATGGAGAGAGACACAGAGAAAGAGAGAGAGAAAGACAGAGAGAGAGAGAGGAGAGAGAGAGAGAGAGAGAGAGAGAGAGAGAGAGAGGAAGAGAGAGAGAAAGAGAGAGAGAATCAGTTAATTATAGAGCTCTTCTGGCCCTAAATATTAGAGGCCTCAGTAGTATCAGCCATTGGCAATTAGAAGGACTTCCGTTCATCTCCTTCAAAGAGAGATATGCCAGCGATAAATGATGCACATGACGATGTGAATGAATCCTTATCCCTAAAAGTCGTAATGGACTAAGGAAGCTGGGCATGTTAAGTTTGTAACTTTATGAGGGGAGTTCAGACCTAGAAGGTGACCCCTGAGAGCCCTATGTCAGCAGGCTCACATGCCCACGCAGATCAGAAGTATCTGAGAGACACCACCATCAATTAGCACTTTGTGGTTGACATTGGCAGGTTACCAAAGCTACTGCAGCAGACGCCTGAGTTCTTTTCATATGACCTGGTCGTTTTTGGCAGGGATCAGCAGGACTGTTTTTTTTTTTTTTTTTTTTTTTTTGCAAAGGTTCCACTTTAGCAAATTATTTTGCTCCCAGAACAATTTCACATTGAGAGCGAGCAGAAAATATTGAAAATAAAGAAATTTTCAAACAAGAGAAAATTGCAGGCTCTTCACATGTCTTTAAACTCAGAGAAGCACACTTATAATTGAATCGGGATGATAGGAAAAAGATGCAAGGTATCACAATTTGCCTTTCATTCTAGTATCAACTTCCAATCCACTGACTTTCACACACACACACACACACACACACACACACACACACACACCACACAACCTAGAAATGAACTGCACATTTGCTCACGTACTGATTCTCTCTCTGTATGTGTGTGTGTGTGTGTGTGTGCGTGCATGGATGCATGCGTGTGTGTGTATGTGTAGTGCCAATCCACTGACCTTCTGGATGTAAGCATAATCCTGTGATTATTAGACCTTGAAAGACTAAAATCTTAACAAAACTTGTCTTAAAAAATTGTCCTAATTTCATTGCTATAAATTATCTTAAAACTGATCTAAATAACCTCTCTTTATTTAAAAATATGAAATATGAAATCAAGAAAGGGGGACATTGCTTCTGTAAAGTTAGGAAACAAGATATGGTTGAGAGATAACTATTATGTTTTTTTTTTATTTCTGTACATCTCCTGAGATGAGCCATTTGACTGCTTTATTTTATACTACAATTTCATGGATGTTGGTGTAGCAAATACACTAGAAGAAAAAATATAGTACCTCAAGAGAGATGAGATGGCACATCCTTTACTGATTCTAGCTCTTAAAAGATAGAGACAGGAGGATCAAGAGTTCAAGACTGTCCTCAGCTGTGAAGTAAGTTTGACGTTAATCTAGATAATATGTATATACCATCTTAAAAACCAAACAACTCTGTTCCACCCAGAAAACAGAGATAATAAATGGTGCTGGCATAACTGCATGTCAACCTGTAGAAGAATGAAAATACATCCATATCTATCACCACGTACAAAACTCAAGTCCAAATGGATTAAAGACCTCAATATCAATCTGAACACACTGAACCTGATAGAAGAGAAAGTGGGAAGTACTCTTCAACATATGGGGCAGAGGAGACCGCTTCCTACGTAAAACCCCAGCAGCACAGACATTAAGGGCAACATTGAATAAATGGGACCTCCTGAAACTGAGAAGCTTCTGTAAAGCAAAGGACACTGTCACTAAGACAAAGAGACAACCTACTGACTGGGAGAAGATCTTCACTAACCCCGCAACAGACAAAGGTCTGATCTCCAAAATATATAAAGAACTCAAGAAACTAGACTTTAAAATGCTAATTAACCCAATTAAAAAATGGGGCTCTGAACTGAACAGAGAATTCTCAACAGAAGAAGTTCAAATGGCCAAAAGACACTTAAGTCATGTTCAACCTCCTTAACGATCAGGGAAATGCAAATCAAAACAACTTTGAGATACCATCTTACACCTGTCAGAATGGCTAAAATCAAAAACACCAATGATAGCCTTTGCTGGAGAGGTTGTGGAGTAAGGGGTACACTCATCATTGCTGGTGGGAATGCAAACTTGTGCAACCACTTTGGAAAGCAGTATGGTGGTTTCTCAGGAAATTTGGAATCAACCTAACCCACGACCCAGCAATACCACTCTTGGGAATATACCCAAGAGATGCCCTATCATATTACAAAAGCATTTCTTCAACTACGTTCATAGCAGCATTATTTGTAATAGAACAACCTAGATGCCCTTCAATGGAAGAATGGATGAAGAAAGTGTGGAATATATACCTATTAGAGTACTACTCAGAGGTAAAAAAAATGACATCTTGAATTTTGCATGCAAATGGATGGAAATAGAAAACACTATCCTGAGTGAGAACCTTCATCTGGCGATGGATGGAGATAGAGACAGAGCCCCACACTGGAGCCACCGGACTGAGCTCCCAAGGTCCAAATGAGGAGCAGAAGGAGGGAGACATGAGCAAGGAAGTCAGAACCGCGAGGGGTGCACCCACCCACTGAGATGGTGGGGCTGATCTAATGGGAGCTCACCAAGGCCAGCTGGACTGGAACTGAAAAAGCATGGGATAAAACTAGACTCCCTGAATGTGGCAGACAATGAGGGCTGCTGAGAAGCCAAGGACAATGGCACTGAGTTTTGATCCTATTGCATGTTACTGGCTTTGTGGGGGCCTAGCCTGTTGGATGCTCACCTTCCTAGACCTGGATGGAGGGGGGAGGACGTTCGACTTCCCACAGGGCAGGGAACCCTTACTGCTCTTCAGACTGGAGAGAGATGGGGAGGGGAGGGGGGGGAGGAGAGGGAAATGGGAGGCGGGGGTGGAGGCGGAAATTTTTAATAAAAAATAATAATAAACATATATTTCTGAAAAAAGTGTGTATAGCCGAAGGAAATTTACTGGTGGAATTTTTAGGAACACTTATGTGTACAGTCATATCTGCAAATAAAGATACTTTGGCTTCTTCCAAAAAAATATCCCCTCCTAGATCAAAGGACAAGTATGTTTATTCTCCACAGTGGGAGAAGCAGACTTCTTTAGCTTAGGTTTCTTCCCCTGCAAACCAACGCATCTTATGTGTATGTAGCCATTACGTCCATCTGCACTGCTCAGGGAGGGGGTCTTGGTGACTGTTCTGATTGACATTCTCCAAAGTCACAAGTGCTGAGATTTTGCCTCTAACTAATAACACTATTCTGATGCAAAGGACTCTTCAAGACGTGGGTCTTATGGAAAGGAAGCTAGTTCATTGGAGAAATGTCCTTAAAGCAGGTGGTGGGGACTCCCATGCCTTTTCTCTGTCCCTTTGCTTCTTGGATGCCATGAGGTAAGCAGCTTTGCTTTGTGTGTATCTGCTCTGTGATGCTCAGAGGAGGCACAAACCCAAAGGCAAAAGGACCTACTGGCAATGGACGCAAACCTCTGAAACCAGGAGCCAAGACAAAGATTTCTTCCTTGAAGTTGCTTATGGCAGACATATTGCTACTATGTGGAACATTAACATACCCTTGGAAGACAAACAAACAAGCTTTCTGGGATAAGCTTTCAGTCTTTACCCTAGAAATCTAATGTTTCCTGCCTACAGCAAAGACACCTTGGTAGGCAAATGCATTAGCCGGCAGATCTGATGTAATACCTTAGACCCTTCCCAGTGGCTGAGAGAGACTGGAGTCTGATTTGTTGTCGGTGCTCATTACTAGCAAATAGTTAAAAGTTGTGCTTTCCCACAAGCAATGGGACACACACAAACCACAAACACTTCCCACAAGCAAATCAGACACACAAACACACTTTCCCACAAGCGAATGGGACACACACACACACATACACACTAACACACTAGCATACAGATACCCATGTATACACATGTGTGAAGTTCAAGACTCAAATAAGACACAGAACATAAAATCCAGTGAAGAAATTAGACCATTTCAAGCTCACATTACTGTCGTAGGCTATAATCAAGAGAGAATTTAGAGCAACCAGAGATAAAAGAAAGGGGGAGAAACATGAGGAAGAACTCAGGGATGCAGTGGAAGCCAAATGAAACTGCATGTGGACTTGAACCCCTGGCTACATTTCCTCCCTGCCCACAGTCCCACTACAGAGGGAGGATCCCTGCGCACTATCCTACTGAAGCCAGCACCTAAAGCCTAGTCCTCTGTCTTTAAACCCAGCTCTTGCAAAGTCACTCCTTGTTCATAAGGACCCATTGCTCTCCCCATTCTCACACCCATCGTTGCTTACTCTGGGTTTAGATTTGACTCTGCCTCTGCCACCTTTGCTCCTTTGAATGAAAAGTGTGACCTTGCTCCCTATTCTCAGGGCACATCCGTCATCAATCCTGTTGCCCTCTTTGGCTAACCACTTGGCATCCAGAACAGGTCTTTCTAGTCCACTGCCTTTGGCCCACTCAGTTGAGCGGGACACCTGCTTTTATCACCTGATACACTGCAAGCTCCTACTTTTTCTGGGTTTAACTAGGACGTCTGATTCTTGGGAGAACAAAAAAATCTGAGCTTCCAGGCTGAGACAAACAAGGGCTCCTGAGGTCATAGAAGGAACATCTAGGAATGGAGAGGGGAGATTGGATTATGTTCAGGTGACCAATCCCAGCTTCCTTAGGGACAGAAGCAGCCCAGACTCATAAACACGTTGGCCACAACACAAACTCCACGATCAGGCAGCAATCCAGGCCCTTGGACCTGAATGCAAACTCATGTTAATAATCACTAGTTTAGGATTCTTTTCTGGCCTTTCAAATCCTTTTCATTTCCCTGTATCTTATGTCTCTCTTATGAGCTATGGTCATTTATTAAACACAATGAAAACAAGAGTGAAGATGGTCTTATGGCATAACCCCAGGTGACACAAAATAACGCTTATACATAAGCCAAGAATAAGGAAAGAAAGATACATCTTCTGACGTGTGCTTGTCATTTTATTTATTTTACAGATGACTTTCCTCTCAAGATTATGCACTCAGTTTGGAAGAAACCACAACATATATTCATATTATCAATCTACTTATGAATATATATAAATATATCTACAGTATGAGTATATATATTGTAGACTACATAATATATATGAATATATATATATATTATGCATATATTCACCCTGTTATCTCCATTTTGTTAAAGGGAAGGTCAGGCCAATATAGCTAGCCCATGAAACACTGTAGAACGCAAGACAGGATTATCCAGTGATGCATCATAAAAGCCCATTCAAGAACATTTTGCTTGCTCCTCAGTGGAACACGATCTTCATTTTTATCTGATGGATGACGACGTGCTCCCAGGTAAAACATGTTAGTGGGATACCCTGGGGGAGGGGCAGAAAACAGCAGAAGATATGCAAGGGTCAGTTCTGCTGGGATTAGACCCTCTGAACTTCTCCCCTAATGTCAGTCCCCCCAGCTGTCCATAGCCTGCAGCCTGCATGGGGGCTGACTGCACTCCATAAGACAAATGCGTTGTGACTACGTTCCCTGTGCTTCTGTTATAAAGCTGTCCTATTACGGCCATGATACCTTCTGTGCACTGATGCCTGCCTATTGACTCTGGGGCTGTCACTTGCCCCTCCCCATGAACTCGCCCCCAGGTCCCCAGCTAGCTAGTCCGTCTTATTATCTGTCATCAATACCAGTGCCAAACATACATGCCCCAGACACAGACATTCACATGCACATGGTCGGTATACATCACATACACATACAGACACGCATGTGCGAGCACACACGTACACAGGTGCGTGTGCAAGTGTTTTGAGATGCAGCTATTTCTGAGGGTCTATACCACACACCCCGGGCCCTGTGATTGATCATCTTTCTCCTACACACTTCCAGTCCAAGCCTCATATGATTATATGGAATCATTGAGGAGGACGGATGGAAAGGCTGTTGAATGAATTTCTTCTGACGAAGAAAAACTTGAGGGAGTAAATGTAATCTTATGGGACTTCAGAGGACAAGGCTTCATCTCTAGAAGTTCTGTGGAAGAAAGTAGGTCATTAAGAGTTATGTACTCTATTAAAAGACTTGACCTGCTGTGCTAGCCAATCAAAAACAATGCTGCTGGGGCTAGCAAGGTGGGGCTAGCAAGGTGGGGCTAGCAAGGTAGCTGTAGGAAAAGGTACTTGCAGCCACACATGATGACCCAAGTTAGATGGCCAGAACCCCATGGCGGAAGGATAGAATCAGCTCTGGAAATGCCATTTAATTTCCATGCGTGTCTGTGTGTACCTGTGCATTACCACACACACACACACAACACACACACACACACACACACACACACACACGAATGAGTGAATGAATGTAAAAAACAATTTTAAAATCCTGGAGAAATGAGCAAACTGAGAAATTAGTCCTGAGTCAGGAATGACCCTTCAGTTCTGTAACCTAATGCTTGTTTGAAAGGTAAAGTACGGGATCAGGTCCCCACAGCCAAGTTCTCAGTACAAAAGGAGATTTATTTGCCTCAGAGAACAGAGGGCAGAAAATAAGAGACAAAAGCGAGAGACAGAGAATGAGGGGAGAAGGGGAAGGGAACAAGGGAGGGGGTCAAAGCTATTTGTCTCAGAGTTTGCCTATGGATAGAGAGGAGACAGATGCGGCCCCTAGGAAAATGGTTGATTATAAAGCTAAAGGGGAACCCTGTGTTAGGCATGAAGTGTTTAATTATATTTGGGCATGTTGATTAGGTGAGCCAAACAGGGGCTTTTGATCGGCAGGACTTCAGTACTTTGATAGCTGGACCTTGGTTGTCAGCCTCAGTAGGAGGAAGTGGCCAAATAAAGGAATAGCTTTAGAGGAATGCAATCTGACAGTATTTTAGCAGGGCCAAGAGAGATGGGAGAAGGGCGGGGCCTGCCAGAGCCATGCTCGCAAACGCTTGAGCTGGCCTGAGTCCCTCCATTTGCATGCCTAGGCATCAAGAAAACCGAGAAAGTATTTAAACACACATTGCCTAATGAAAAAAAATTCACCCATATTTCATTTATAATGAAATTGCAGTGATGTGGGAGGGTCTTCTGTTTGAGTTGATTTCAATTGGTTAATAAAGAAACTGTCGGCTCATTTGATAGGCCAGCCCTTAGGTGGGTGGAGTAGACAGAACAGAATGCTGGGAAGTTAGTCAGACACGAAGTGCCTCTCCTCAGGGAGACAGATGCGATGAAGCTCCGGCCCAAGATGGAGGTACGTTAGAATCTTCCGGGTAAGGTACCACTTCGTGGGGCTACACAGATTATTAGATATGGATTAATCAAGATTGTGAGTAGAGGCTGGAACTAATGGGCCAGGCAGTGTTTAAATGAATGCAGGGTTGTGTTTGTTATTTCATGAATGAGCAGGAAACCATGCACTGGTTACTTAGGAAGACCCCAACTCCATGGGAACAGCAAAGATCATCACTATGCCAACCACTAGGCATGGGCATGGATGAAAAAACTCTGCCACCCACTGCAGGTTTGGGTGCCGGTCACAAGAGGGATTTCCAGTTACATATGCATTTATAATATAAATAAAATTGAACATAAATTTCAGTTAATAACAATGATGGTAGATCTTGGAACATTTTATTTCATAATTTACATGATTTATTTGTAGGCTATATATTCTTTAAATCTCATATGCATTTGAAAATTTATATTCCTGGACTGTACAAGCCAACCAAATGCTATTTTTTTCACTCTGACAATTATGGCTTTTATATTCATAGTCTATACCTATCATTAACCTGACCTTGATGTACACAGTGAATAAACCAGTGATTTTGGTCCCATAATGATGTACCCGGAGTAGGCAGATGTGATCATTGGTTTGACAGTAGCAGAAGAACCTATAAATATGCTAGCCGGGAGTAACAGTGAAATTTAGCTTCCCTATTTCTCAGCTACCCCGTGAACGCCACTTCTTTTTATTCTACAAATTCCCAACAAGTCTTCATGGCATGGGATGCCAGTGGCCTGTCTCCATGCCTTTGAACTTCCTTCTCACCCCACAACAATAATATTGGTTAGAACTTGTATAACAATGAATTATTGAAGGAGGAAATGGGTTTCCTGCTATGCACAGATACATAGTAAACATCTTAAGGTAAACAGACCATATTAATATAGTCTGTCAACTGCCCAACTGCCAAGGTAAGAGGTATTTGATATATCAGATTTTATGCACAATAATGTTGGATAAATGTTTTGACTCAAAGCAAAACAACCTTCTCAACTGAACTCTTAACTTCAACCCTAGAATAAATAAATAATACATACATATACGGTAGATTTTTAAAATGTTTCATTACATTTTAATTTCTTAATATACTCCTCTATGTGTGACAGGGTTGGTATGTGGGGTTCAGAGAACTTGTGGGGGTCAGTTCTTCTACAGTGAAAGTCTTGGTGACCAAAATCAGGTCATCAGTCTTGACTACACAAGAACCTCTACCTACTGAGCCATACTGCTAGGCCCTAGAAATGAAATTTTTACCAGAAGAAACACATATACAACTTAATCATCAGTCTGGATGTAATGAGGAGATTGGATGCATTTCCAAATTAGAAAAAAAAAAAAAACAGGAAATAATTCAAAGGAATGGAGTTAAGTATAATTACCAGCGTGTTTCTTGTTCAGCAAATTTCTGTTCCTGCCTTTCATGCTTGTTTTCTCTGCCTCCTTGTCTGCCCAGTTTTCAAGTCAGGGCTATGGGGTGGCATAGTACAAGTCTCTGAACTGAATCGTTGTCCACGGGGGCATCCATTATATTTGTGATGCTGACAGCGCATGCACTCATATCTGTGCGCCTCTGTGTTTTGATCCCCTGATGGCTCAACGAATCTGATTAATTCATGATTCACTATCGTGAATCTGATTAGAGGCAGCTATTTAGTGTTGATGGAGAGCAGGGGTTGAATTAATAAAGATATCAAGAATAATGCCTACAAATAAAAAAATTACTGTTATGGAGAAGAGAAGCTGTCCTTCTACAAAGGAAGACTCTGATAAGTGCATTTTAAGGAAACTGTGGAGGGTAATAGAAGCGATGGTGTGGTTTAGACTATACTTAGGAGCTCTTAAAATTATTTAAAAATAGCTCGAACACATGAGGAATGTAAACATCTAACATTTCACAGTTTTGAGTTATTTGTTTTCCTGTCTGGCTTGCTAGAATCCTTGAATTTTCAGCATTGCATATTGTGGAACTCTTTTCTTTCTTTCTTATTTATTTATTTATTTGTATATTTATGTTGTCACTTTTTCTTCTTCAGGTTTAATATTCTTCAAGTCTGAACACTTGGCACCTAGGAACATGGAGGTTAAAGAACCTTTAGAGGATGGAGCCTTGCTAGAGGAAGGTGGGCATTAGGAACTTTCTTGAAGTTTGATGGCTCAACAGACAACTGTGGAAGCCGCCTCATATCCCTGCAGTTCTTTCACCATGATGGCCTGTATCTCCATGTACTATACGCCAATGAAAGTCTTTCTTTGCTTAAGTCTCTTCTTGTTAGGTATTCAGTTCCATGAACGTACACAGAGTCCTACACAGAACACATTAGCAGACGTATAAAGACCACGAGGTGAGCCCCACCATCCTGCCTTCACGTTTGCTGATAATTGCTTCACCTCTGGAATATTATTAGACTCCTCTGTTGAAACTACAATGCTTCTTTTGATTTTTTCATAGCATCGGATTGCTTCGTTGATATTATATAACAGATGAATCCTTACCAGTACACGTTCCCCTAATTCTTTAGGCATAGTTCCCTTTTGGCACCTCGCATAGTCAGAGTTACTGCTTTGAAATGTTTGTCTGGCAAGTCAAACCTCTGGGCGCTGGTGGCGATTTCTCTTGGTGGGTCGCAGAGTCCTGTTTCTCAGTATGCCATCATTTTTGTTAATAACTGAATATTATAATTAAGCACACCAACTCCAGTTGATTTATCTCCTTCCCTCTGTGCCCTGTCTCACATACTCTGTTGTTTACTTCTTTATTTTCCTGGTTATTTGAACGAATTCCATGGAGTCTGTTTTTTTTTTTCTACAATAACTGGCCTCTGAAGTTTCTCATAATATATCTTTTATTCTAGTATTTTGTTTTTAGGACCAGGTTTTAAGGCATTTCCTTCTATTGTCATGGCTAATTGAGTAATCAATGACTACTTGGAAGTTGGGCTTTTGTACCTTGCGCCATTAAGCCTTTTGTATTGATTTGTGCATGCTTGATGGTTCTTTATCTATTGCTGTTGTTACAATGTCAACACAACCTTAACAATTTATTAATCTTGCTGGTTCTGTGAGTCCGAATTTGGATATAGCTTATCTGTGTTGCCTGCTTTGGGGGATTCATAGAGATGAAATAATGGATGTGTGGAGGGAGGCACTTTGACTCCCCTCAAGGCTCACCTGGAGAAAGGTGAACTTCTAAGTTGACACTATTATTGGCAGATCTAAGTTTCTTGGAGTTACTGGACCAAAGGATTCATGTTAGTGTTGAATAGAACAAACTGGAGGCTGGTCATGATTCTTTACCACATGGACCTTTGTATAAATAAGCAGGGAGTGACCCAGAAGATTATGTCATCAAAGCCAGAGGGAGAAGAATGTCCTAGTAAGGCAGACATTAAAATATTCAGGGAGCGTTATCAAGAAGTGGGATCCCATCACCTATATAATATTCTATTTGCTATAGGTCCATTTATAGTCCCTAACTACACACAAGGAGCGGTCTTCTACAAGAATGTGAGTATCTGTGACAGAGAGAATGGGGACCCCCCCCCTCCAAACAGGAAATGCTTTCAGATTTCAGTGGATTTTCGTGTTTATTTGGTTTTTTATTTCTCCATCTTCAAGTCTTATGTTTAGCCAGGAGTGAGCGACTTCCCAGGGCCCTCCCCGATTGCTCCTAAGCAGATATATCCTCCTGGAATGCACCAAGTTTTCCAGTATTAAAAATCAGACCTCAGCCGGGCTTTGTTTTTTCTGTTCGTCTCCCTTAATCTACCTCCTGTGTCTTAGAGCCAGTGCCCTGTTGATTCAACTGTCACATCCATTGTGGACGACAGGCTTCTGTCAATCTCTCACTGATTATTTCCTGCTCACATATCTATGACTTTCAACAATAGGATTAGAGACGATCAGCTCCAAATACCCTACATTCTCCTTGACAGGAACAGAGGTTCTAATGTAGACTGCCTGTCCCATCTGTGTGGAGAGATGGAAGAGACATGCAGAGACAGGAAGTGTCCAGCTCAGGGTCCCCCATCAGTACACAGTCCAGTTTCTTAGAAGATACGTCTTCCTTTCCTTTATGGCATGCAAGTGGCATTGTAGCATGATTACTAAAACCCTGGAGACAAATATTGGGGTTCAACCTGCCGGTCAGAAAAAGTAAGACAGTCAGACATTGGCTCTTACCTCTATCTCAGTCTGAAATGCGATTCTGCCTCCAGGAATTTCAGAATGGAGACTGTGTCTGAGAGCTGTCTCTCCCGTTCTATGTTTATCTCTAAGACTAGGATTAAAGGCGTGTGCCACTACCCCCTTGTTTCTATGGCAAACAAGTGGGGATACTGGGACTAAAAGTGTGCATCATCACTGCCTGGTCTGTAAGGGTTAACACTGGGGTTGTTTTACTCTCTGATCTTCCGGCAAATTATTTACTAAAATACAAATGAAATATTACTATATAGCCCTGTTTAGCAACCTTGTCTAGTTTTACCACTGCTCTTAAAAGTAGTCTTAAGTTTCTCCTCTAGCAAAGTCTTGTCTGCCAAATCTACCAATGAAAATAGAATTTAAGTAACAGTCCATGTGATCTGCATGCACATTAAGTTTGAAAGTAGACATATAGGTCATGCTCTGAAACTACTAAATCAGAAGGTTCCAGTATGAAATCATAGTCATTGGGAAGTTTGGCATTACAGTTATCTTCTCCTAGAAGGCTAAATGGACAAAAAAGTAGCTATTTTGTTCATCTATTAGAAAATTGACTGTGGCTTCTTTAGCTATTCCAAATATGTAAAATCAACAGCACATATTTATTACCATATATTGGCAATATATACATATTTTGTGTTTTATATTTATGCATATATCAGCAATAATATGCAACTGTTTACTATTATTTGATCCATATAACGGAACTAAAATTGTAATATAATCCTATCACCACAGGTTAAAGTTCAACAATATATAGTCAGATATAAGATTTTATGTGTACATGTAACTGCAATAAGAGCTAAATTTAACTACCAACTGTTTGCCTAATCTGACTTTGTTTACCTGCTGGCTTTGCCTGAAGACTCCATCTTGAATCTGAGCCCTTCACACCCCAGGGGCAGCACTGTACAGCCACAGATGTCTTGAGACTAAATCCCCTTTATGTCTTTGCTTTGAGGCAGATGCTTCACTTTGGCACGTTTCGGCGCTCGAGTTTACATATGGATTAAGTATTTACCCATAGGGATGCCGCATTGAGCAGGTTAATAAGAAAAGACTGGAAGCGGAGCCTGGTCCGGAGACACACTGAGCGCTTTTGTCGTTACCCCTCGTCTGACGCGCTTGTGTTCGCACCCTTTATGACCGCAGCGGCAATCTGTCAGCCTGGCCTTTCTGCTTCTGCTTTTATTTCCTTAGGGTCTGTCCTCCAATCTGCTCCATAAAGGGTTCTTTAAAGAGGGCCCTTAAATCCCCCTTCTTTCTAATAGTTGCTGCTTGTATGACTTCAGAGGATGGGCTCCTTCGTGCCTTGCAGGACTCCACCTTCACGGCTTCGTGTCAGCGTAAAGAAAACAGCCTTAAAGACAATACCAGCCCTTGGTGAGAATCTAAAACCATGGGAAGTGCAAAGTCCTTTAAAAAAAAAAAAAAACCCTGAAAAGCCAAATTTTAAACATTTACCAGCACCTTTTAGGGCTTTTCACAGTATTTTAAAAAAATTGTAAAAGCCCATCTCCTGTCCTGAACCTAAACAATGTGGGCCCTGGTTACTTCCCTAACTACATCTTTTCAGAGCCTTGCTCACGGGCTCCAGTCACAGTGTTTGTGCTTCTCCTTCAGACACACCTGAAGCTCGTTTGTGCCTGAAAGGCTCTCCCACTATCAGTAACGTCTTGGTATTTTTGGTATTTTTTTTTAGACTTATCAAATGCTTTTTTCCCTCCTTCCTTTCCTTTCTTCTTCCTTCCTTCCTTCCTTCCTTCCTTCCTTCCTTCCTTCCTTCCTTCCTTCTCCACCTCCTTCTTCCTCTTCTTCTTCTGTAAGATTTTCCCATGTCCATTTTCATTTTAAAACTTTTAATTAACACATAAAATGTTATATGTATTATATGTTTCCATATATGAGTAACTATGCAAAATTCAAATCAAGGCAGCACACCTGTTTTCTTTACTATTTCTCTTTGGGGGGAAAAAGGCATTACTAAGTATTTGTATTTCCTTTGATTTCCTTCAGCTGTTTTATTGCTCCAACTAAGACTTCAAGTACTATACTGAATAATATAGAGAGGGTGGACAGCTTATCTTGTTTAAGTAGAATCGCTTTGAGTTTCTCTCCATTTAAGTAGTTGCTGACAAGAACGTTACTATAAACTGCCTTTATTATGACTGAGGTATGTTTCTTCTATCCCTGATCGCTCCAGGACTTTTATCATGAGGAGGTGTTGGGTGGTTTTCAGAGGGCCTTTTCTCCATCTAATGAGATGATCATAATGTCTTTTTCTTTCAGTATGTTTATATGGTAGATTGCATTTATTGGTTTTTGTTCATTGAATCAGCCCTACCTACCTCTCTGGTATATTGAACCATCCCATCATTACCTATTTGATCCTGGTGGATGATCTTTTTAGTGTGCTCTTTCAATTTGGTTTGCAAATATTTTATTGAATATGTTTTATATCTATGTTCAGAAAGGAAAATGATCTGTAATTCTCTTTCTTTGTTAGGTCCTTATGCAGTGTGGGTATCAGGGTAACTGTGACCTCACAAAATGAATTGAACAAATGTTGTGTTTCTATTTTGTTGGATAATTCGAGGAGTATTGGCATTAACTCCTCTTTAAAAGTCTGGTAGAATTCTGTGTTTAAACAAAAAATAGTTTTAAAAAGTTTTAAATAGAAGAAAATATTCTTACATCGTGAGTCTGAACAGATGGTTCAGCAGTTAAGAGCGCTTGCTGCCCTTGCAGGAGATCCAGATACAGCGCCCTGCTGTGGGACATTTGAGCAAGGTGTCTAAAGATGTGTTGCTGTTTTTACCTTCCCTGCACCTGATTGGCTTAATAAAGAGCTGAATGGCAAACAGCACAGCAGAAGAGGTTTAGACAGGACTTCAGGGCCAAGATACGAACTGTGGGAAGAAGAGAGGTGGCTTTTGCCCGTGAGACATGGAGGGAGAGAGACAGACCTTATGGAGGAAAGGTAACGAGCCATGTAGCAGAACATAGACTATTAGGAATGGGTTGATTTAAGTAGGAGAGCTAGTTGTGAACAAGGCCTAAGCGAAGGCCCAAGCATTTCATAATAATAAGTCTTCGGGTCATTATTTGGGGGCTGTTAGTCCAAAAGAAAGTCTGACAACTGTTCCCATCACCCACATGGCAGCTCACAACTGTCCTGTAACTCCAGTTCCAGAGAAGATGAATGACACTCTCTCTCCTCTGGCCTCCCTGGGAACTAGGCCACATGCATGGTTCACATACATGTAAGCTAAGGTACTACACACACAAAAACTGAACTCTAAACATCTTGGCTTGTAGTGAAGCTCTGTTTCATAATGTTTTATCGGGATCTGAGAAAATATTTATTATCTGTGTCAAATATTATTACCTAGAAATGCTCACTGGGCAGGATTTTACGGCTCAGTCCTCCTTTCAACGGTATAGCTTCTATAATTCCTAAATGGAATCTATCTGAATACAATTCTAGCCTTTTACAAATGCAAGAAAGAGCCTCACAGTCAATGAGCCATGCAATGCCCTGCCATTGGTTCAACTCACAATTATACTGGTCCTGTAAGTTGAAATCAATGGGTTTCACTTATACGCTCTTTGCTATGTATAACTTCATTCTAGATTAAAGAAATAAGTGTCTGGTAAGCCCAGATTTCCTCTTTGTTATGCAGAACAATTTAATGGCTCCTTCTAGACAAAGGGGACAATGTGGGACAGATTCCTTTCTGTCATTATTTACATGCAAATAAATAAATATCTACAATTGTCCTTGCAAGACAGAAGGTGGAGAGTGTTAGAAATCACAAGGACATAAATGTCAGGGTTCAATATGAGAAAATAAGGGAAATCTGCTTGGGAAAGGCTTGATGTGGAAATACTGAGTGATGTTTTTATCCATTCTTTATGAAAGCCCAAGCCAGATTTTGATGTGTAACCCAATTTGTTCAAGACAGAATAGTATAGCATCTGTCTGGGAAGAGGCTTATCTCCAAAGTATATGTGGAGCTCAAAAACTCAGTAGCCAAACATTAGAAAACCAGAGTTGATATTTCTCAAAGCAAGACCCGTGAATCATCAGCGGGTGTGTACAAATGCGCCCAGCATCTTGCATCATCAGCAAGTGCAAATCAAAATCACTATGGGGTACCATCTCAGCCGCAGCACAGTGAAGGACCGTCAAAGAGAAAACAGAGACAAAAATACTGGCAAAGTTCTGGAGAAACAAAAGAACATCACAACACTGTTGCCGGGCTTGTAAATTGGTATTCACTGTAGACAAGGTGTGAAGTTCCCTTTCAAAATTGAAACCAGAATGCTGGATGATCAAACCATCCTGCATCTAAAAGACATGAAATCCAAACATCAAGCATGCCTTCACTTTCACAGTCATTGCCACCTTCGCCACAGGATTAAGAGCATGTAATTAACCTTTGCCCCACAGTGAATGGGTAGGTACATGTGTTGTGGTACACACGTCAACACACCATCACAGTCTCCAAAGTTTGGTGGTTATAGGTGTGAGTAGCCAGGCCCCAGCTCAAGAAAGTTTGCTTTATTTTAATGGGTCAGAATCAATTTTTGTTTTCTCAGACACCAACTTAAAAGTCTACCGAGTTGTGGTATGTTCTGCATCTCAGCCTCAAGTTAAAGAATCGTAGTGTACTCCTTTTGATAAGGCTGCAGTGTTGCAGCTCCCCACAAATGCAGGTCCTTTATAGTCTTTAGCTTATGATCACACAAATGAAAATGAATCCTTGGACTATTCATTTTATTTTCTAGAGTCCAAATTGATGTCTTAGAGGTCTTCATAAATCCCCCTTTCAATTTCTTTCCATTTTTCAGTGAAACCGAATTTGAAATAATGCCAATATCTTGTCACGGAAACAAACGAGAAGGATACTGTTTATGCAATTGCTTCACATTAATATAATATACAGATTACGGATGAAAGCTGTCAATAAAATTGATTTTATTAGATCTGTTTTCTGGTTGATTGAATAAAATAACACCAGGTGATGGGGAACCTCCTTCAGCCAATGACCTTTAAGAGGCTGGCTACGTTGGAGTGTGAACGTTGGGTACCCAGAGAAAATTTCCAGCCCACCCAGTGCTCTCTTTTGTTCCCATGATACACACCTTGAGGTTGGACTTCTCATTTCCTGTTCCATGAGTTTTCCCCTTACAATAAAGAATAATAACTGGAATCTTTTGGAGTTATCTTGGGATTATTATATCAACTCACATCCTCACCCCTCTTTTTAGTAACATCTGACACCCAACGTGGGGCGTGTGGACTGGTCCACCCCAATTTACGTGTTCAGTAACACACCAGTGTGAAAGCCATTGTTGAATCAGTGTTGATTAAAATATCAGACATGCCACAACTTTGATTTAAAAAGCTTATTCTGGTTCCAAAGTTGGGGAAAATTTGATTTATTTAAAGCACATAGCATTTCATAATTGTCTAGATGGTGGCCATGGTCTCATGATAAAGATACTTTCATACTGTAAATATCAGTAATTTAAAATTTTTTCATCATATTCCTGTTGTTACTAGACAACTATGAACTTGTGGGCTTGCTGGGATCTGAAAGACACTGAACTTGTCTTTTTATAAAAGAAAAGAAAATGACCCATTTTCTTTACTAGTATAGCAGAGGATATAAACAGTTTTCTGAACTGCCAATCCTCAAAATGTCACATTTAAAGAATCAAGCATATGTATTGGAAATACCACACTTCCTCTTTTTATGAGGGGATGGTGTGTCCTGATGAACCCTTAGTAAGCTGTAAATCTCCCAAAAGAAGATTCACTAAATCCACTTCATCTACCGACCCTGTTAACTACCAGGCAGCTGCCTTTTCCTCTTGTGATCCCTTTAGCTGACCAGAACTGTGGCTTATTGCTGCTGCCTGATTGCCACACTATCCTGGGAAAACACCCTCACCTTAAAATCTGAAGTACGGCTTCTATTGAACACATATGCTTTCACACCATCAGGAAGCAGAAAAATCCTACATCAAAGCACTATTAAGTTGAGGATTGTCTGCAATACCACAGAAACTATGACTGTACATCTGTAATATCCTGGAGATACAGGATAATATGTTAGGGCCACTTGTGGGCTCAGTATCACTCAATCATTATTGGCTGGGTACTTTGGGGGACTACCTATTGAGTTCCCTAACACTTGTAGTTTTCATTGGGAAACGGAAGAATATTAGTGACTTTTCTCGTTGCTCTGACAGAACACCAACGATAACAACTATGGGGAAGAAGGGTTGATCTTGGCTCTCAGTTGGAGGATACAGACTGTCACAGCAGGGAAGCCATGCAGGAGGAGCATGAGGCAAATGGTCACATTGCATCTTCAGTCATAAAGGTGAGAGAGATAGATGCTGCTGTGTAGCTCAGTGTCATCTTTTTTATTCAGTCTAGGACCATAGCCTGTTGACAGAGGTTTCTGTCCTGCCTGGTCCTGCAGGTGTTTAGTCCTGAAGAAACATACATTAATTATAAACTGCTTGGCCTGTTAGCTCAGGCTTCTTATTAGTGCTTACATCTTAAATTAACCCGTAATTCTTTTCTGTGTTTGCCACGTGGCTTGGTAACTTTATCAGTGAGATATTCTCATCTTGCTTCCTCTGTGTCTGGGTGACAACTCCAGACTGAGCCTTTCCTCTTCCCAGAATTCTCCTATTCTGGCCGCCCCGCGTATACTTCCTGCCTGGCTACGGGCCATACTGTGTTTTATTAAACTAATATAACTGACAAATCTTTACCGGGTAACAAGACCATTGTCTCACAGCAATAGCCAATAGAATGGTGCCACCTCTATTTAGCATGGGGTCTCCCCACCTCAATCAAGCCACATTAGAAACTCCTAGAGGCATGCCCACATGACTCTAGAGTCTTACTAATAATCCTCACAGGAGGCTGCAATATTATGTCGGCATGTCCGCAAATCTTACATAGAATGTTCATATAGAAGGTTGAGCGTATACATCCAGAAACAGTTCACGTTAGGAACAAAAGTTAACAGGCACTGTTTTACACAGGAAGTTGTTCAGAGCTTTGATAAGGTGTCTTGTTTTGTCCTATCCCTGGCCATCACTAGTATTATATTTTGAGAGTAAGTCATATCATTTACCCTTGATATTCATGTAGAAACCTAAAATCTTACCAGCCAACCTCAGTATGGCAAGAAGGGCAATTTATCAAGAGAATGGGGACTGAGATAGACATGGGGATGTCCCTCTCTAATACTGAAATCTGGTCAGCTGGGAGAAAGATGGTCATTTGATGGCTGTGGTCTTGCAGTTCTTAGAGTGAGCCCTCCCCCCAATGACTCAGCACAGTAGGGGTTAGTAATGACAGAGCCTTCTCAGGTGACCCCTGGAGATAGTGGAGTAAGCTAGATTTGATGTGAGAGGATTGCTCTTTCCCACCACATGCAGAGCCTCTCTAGCATTCTAGTGACAATCTATGCTTGGAAATACCCTGGGCTGCTGCCAAGGCCAGGTCTGTGCGTCATGCTCAGACAATGTTAGCTGTATAAACCTGCTCAACCCTTTGCTGCTCACAGGTATCATCCCTCAGTAAATCTTCCCCATCCCTGTACCTAGGCCTGCTTCCCCTTTATGTGCCCTGGAAAACCCCATTCCAGACAGGAGCCAAGCATAAGAGACCAATAGCATCTTCCCATCAACAGGGTTGGGCAGGGTGACACAGAGTCAGATGAAAGCACCATCAAGCTGGACTGAAGTGGGGCGAGACTCAGATAATGCTCAGATAAGGGGCTTTGGTGTGAATGGGGGAAGACAAATGTTGGAAGCATAGCCCAACACGGGTTGGAGAATGGACATAGCTACAATATCCTCCACCATTTGGACGTAGGCATCTTTAAAAATGTTCATCTCCGTAGATATTCATTCTTTGGTACCCTTAATGGCTGGAGCTCCTCCCTAACACGGTTTCTGTAGGCTGTGCTCTGATTGCAGTCCTCTTATCATTGACACATTGGTGTTACTTAAAAGAAAAACAGTCCTAGAAAAATCTGTTCTCTATCCTCTCCAAACCCATGGAGCAGTTTTGCCAAACATTCAGGACCACTGCCAATCTCATAGCCCTGAGGGGAAACGCCGACATCTGGTGAGATTGCTCACAGCCCCATAATCAGCATCTACTGCCAGAACTGGGGTAGACATGTGGAGGCAATATTCTGGAGGAACAGGCTGGGTGGGATATAGGCCACTACTAACACTTAGTGTGAACACCCAAGAGATAATGCAGCCATGGCACAATTATATGGAATGGACCTAGGACTTTTGAGACGTGTGAAGCTCAGGTTTTCTCTAGGCTGCCCACTCCATTCCACTAAGAAATAACACGCTTACTCCAGTGTTTCAATGACCTGTCCATATTTACACAGTTACAGACAAGAGTGTAGAACTGTCAGGATTTTGTCCCTAATAATTCCACCTCTTTCTTACCTTCATGAGGAAGACAGAATGGAATGAGCAGACCCTGTAGTTAAGAGTGTAGGCTACTCTTGCTGATGACATGATTTTGGGTTCCAGTGCTCATATCAGGCAGCTTATAACAACTTATATCTCTAGGGATCTGACACTTCTTGCCTACTTGGGTGCCTGCACTCATATGCATACAACCCTACCCAGACACAAATTAAATATAAGAAGTCTTCTAAAAGGAAATAAAGACAGGAAAATGCTATAGAATATTGCTCTTTTACACTGTAAAGATTTGTCATTCGAATTGGTATAAGACAACACTGATTGGCCAGTAGCCAGGCAGGAAGTATAGGCAGGATGACCAAATTAAGAATGATGGGAAGGAGAACGGCAGTCTGAGGATTCACCGGCAGAGAGGGAGAGTAAGATAGGCATGCTGTACTGAGAAAAGGCACCAAGCCATGGGGCAAAGCATAAATAGAAATGTGGGTTAATTTACATGCAAGAGTTAGCAAGTAACAAGCCTGAACTATGGGATGAGCATTTATAAGTAATATTAAGTCTTGAGTCAATTATTTGGGAAACAGCTGCTGGGTATTTGGGAACACACAGGCAGGAGAGAAATGTCCAATTACAGGGAGAGGATGGTTATAGTGCAAGAATAAAACAGACCTATTGGGTCCTGAGGCAACAACTCAGTGGGTAAAGTACTTGCTGTGTAATCCTGAGGACCCGAGCTCATCAAAATCAGATCAGCAGAATCTACATAGAAACCCCTTGCTAAGATGGGAGCAGAGACAGGAGAACCTGTGGGGCTTGCTGGCCAGTGCAGCTAGCTGAATCATTGCGTTTCAGGCTCCACGAGAGATTCTGTCTCAAAACACAAGGTGGGGAGCAATAGAAGACACCAGAAGTCAAACAGTGACCTCCTCAAGAGAACCTGCACACAGTGTACACGTATCCACAAACATATACCACGCATGGGCAGGCACAGTATACACAGACACCCATAGAAGACAGACAGACAGACATAGAGAGTCAGACGGGGGGAGAGAGGGCTGGATAAGGAGAAGGACATAAAGAGGGAAGGAGGGGGAGGAAGAGAAAGAAAAGGACAAGGAGAATAACAGACGAGTGGTTTTCTCAGCCTATGTTCCAGCAGGCACTTGGTAAGGGTAAGCACTGTTACAATCATCACTTCTGTGCCCTTAGGGTGGAGGCCTTCTTTTTCTGGCCCCTTTCCTTCATTTAGGCCAGAACTCCCTTGTGTGACTGATTTTTATAGAATCTTTCAGAATAAATATGTAGCAGGCAAACTAGCGACAAGGTGTGTCCCCTGCGTGGAGTTGTGTTTTCCACTATAAAGACACACCTCAACATTTTCCAACCTATGCTTAAACTATGCAGAAGGGAAATCTGTACTTGCAATCTTTGGAAGTGTGAAAAAATATTACAAAATTGATGAACAAGATCATGTTTTCCAGATAGGACCGTAAGGGTTGTGAAATTTAGTTTCCTTGCACTTGGCATTAAATTTAGAAGTATAAGTCTGCGTATCATATTGTTGTTCATCGAAGCATGGATTTTTCTCACTCACTTTAATTTTTTTTCAGATTTCATTTGTTGTTCCTGAGGGTTTGATCATAACCTGGAAACCCTGGGCTAAACTGCAGAGTGCATGCATCCTGGTTTAAGTAAAAAAATCATTCCAAATCATGACTGTCTCCATTTTAAATAGATATGCAAAACACTGTCATGAGTGTAGTACAAATTCCAATTAGTCTTAATAAGAAAAAAACCCAGAGTCAGATATAGGGGTTGACAGCTGAGAGATCAGAAAAGCAAAACGGTCAGCCACTAGAGAGTTCTTTTACTTCTACCAATGCTCAGACCAAAGGGACGATCCTGTCTTCAGACTGCATCTCCAGACTGCATCAGTCTCCATGAAACCTCAGACTGCAATGAGCTCCTGTCTCCTCCTGCCTTCTATTCCTCTCTTCACCCAGCCATATCACTCCTGTCTCCACCTCCCTACAGCTGGAATTAAAGGCATGGGATCCTAAATGTTGGAATCACATTTATTTGAGGTCTGTTTCTCTTTAAGACTGGATCAATTTTGCATAGCCCAGGATGGCCTTGAACTCACAGAGATTCCCTCTGCCTCTATAAATTAGATCAATTTCTTGCATTCAGTTATTCCTCTGTACTTGCAGAGTTGATTCCAGGGGCCCAGCAGATACCCAGACCTGCCAACGCTCAAGTTCCTTGTACTAATGCCCTGATATTTAGGCATCACAAGGGAATATCTGCCCATATGTGTCCTATTGTCTCTTGGTGGTTTACAAAGCCCAGCGAGATATTAATGCCGTGTAAATTGACCTGCAGTGTTTAGAGAGATGAATGACAAGAAAATTAATTATACATGTCCATTTCATTTTTATTCTCTGAGAGTACTTTATCCAAAGGTGGTTGATTCCATGGATGTAGGCTCTGTGGATCTGAAGGGACAGCTGCACATTATTTGGTTTGAGAGATGCAAATTAGAGAAATCTAGTTACTTCCCCCCAGTGGGTACTGTGACCTGGCTTCATCACCACTGCAGATAAGTCTCAGTCAGTCACCTCACAGACAGGCTAATAACCAGACAGGCTGAGGAATCTCTTCCTAATCCTCAGCGATTCCTACTCTCCCCTATGCGGCTCATGTCTTAATTGTGCATGACTCAGAGGTTAAAATTCTTTAATGAAATGGAAACAAACCAGCACGGTCAGAAATAAAGCACAGAAGGAGACCATGACTCTGTTATCCAAAGTCCCTGGGACCATGGGCTGTGTGAGCTCCCACGTAGACCCCTTCGAGGAGTCTAACATTCGCAAACCTTTGAAAGCAACTTTCACAGAATCAAATCCTGGAAGGTCCCGTGCATGGTTAATTGCTTAAAAATGGTAGAAGAAGAGGCCCAGTTTCATTGCTCTGGCCTTTGAATCCTGAATTTGCACCAGTGTAGCCTTTCTGAAAGCAGTCTTTCTTTCCTCTCTCCTCCTCCAGTCTCTCCTCCCCCTCCTCCTTCCCCTCTAGTATGATAGAATTCACTTTGTCCTTCTAAGCAGAGATGCACTCGGATCTGCCTGGCCATTTGGGAAAGGCTGTCTGCCAGACACCCTGCATGATTCAGATATTGTTATTGCTGAAGGCGTATGTTTTATTCTTCATCTTCAGCAAGTTTGACAGTCGACTCCAAACACATTTTCATTAATTGCAGTGTGTTTTGCTTTTTGTGTTTTGTTTCATTTTTTTTTAATTCCCAGATACTTTGAGAGCCTGGCAATAACTGTTTCATGAAGTTTTTTCTTTTCTCTTTTCCAGTAAAGTCTCTGAGGACAACGCTACTCTTCCCTGGGAATTTCTGTCTACACAGTCTACGTAATGCTGTGCTCTCAGCCCGTTCGGGTTTTGATCCTTCTTTGAGGCAACCACTATTGGTTACCAATAAAAACCTACAGATCCGAAAGCCCCGGGGTAGAATTTTTATTGTTTCAAGGGAAATTTGCAATTTTCCCTATAGACTAAGCTTCATTCTGCCTTTGATATGAAGAATTAAATCTTTCTGTTTGCCTAGAGATTTGTATTGATCTGATAATTTGATGTTTGGATGGGCTCAAGGTATGATTGATATACCCGCTATGCCCGTACTCACATTATACAAACAACAAAGGCACCAACGTTGGCTGCTTCCCAACTGCGTGACATTTGGGGAGGCACTGACCCCTCAGGGACTCCCCTCCCTCATCTGTGAGCCAGGTTCTCCTGGCCCCACAACACAGCTGTGAGAGCCAAGGGAGGGAATGGACTTGAGTCATGGTACAGCACAATGCCTGGCAAAGAGTCCACTTCACAAATCAAGTGGTAATTTACAAGGCCATGGAGGAACGTCCGTGCTTCCATTGTCTGAGTCATACTAGGCACTTTAAATAGCATCTTCTAATCTAACAACAACAACAAAAAAAGTGAGACAGAAAAGTTTGACAAAAGAGGCTGCCCTGGAAATGGTCCTCTTTATTCTGGGAAATTCGTGCAATTATGAAGAAGTGATGAGTGCAGAGGTCACTGGAAAGGCCCTGTTTCCCTCCATCCTTGAGAAGGAACACCAGGCTCAGTGGTACAGCACTACGGGGACGGGAGGGGTCCTTCCTTTGAGTACCTGCCAATGCCGAGGGTGTCCACAATCCATCCTGCCTGACTTCAGGCTATCTGCATGGTGGCACTGAGCACACGGCTGGGGAGAGATGCTAAGAGGCGGTTACTGAGCCCTCGTAGTTGCAGGCTTTAATGCAGCCCTGGTTCTCTCAGAGCTCTTGAGAGTTAGCTTTACTGTCTTGATGTCCTAGCATAAATAGAAAGTCTTTCTGTACGTTAAAGGAATCCCTCCCTACAAAAACCAAGGCCCTAAACCGGAGCTCAAAGTTGGGGATTGCTGAGGAAAAGCATCTGATCCAAATGCAGACACCCGTGCAAAAGAAAACCCCACATGCTACAGTTTTAAACAACATATCTAAGAAAAACAGCTGACTTCCCCTGGTCTGCCCTTAAAAGATCTCTTTTATCCCCTCCCCATCCAAAGCTACAAAAACCCCAGCCTGAAGAGTGTAATCTACATTCTGATGAGCTCTGCTCATTGAGTGGCTGGGGCCTGAGTCCTGATGATAGCATGGCCAGGAATTAGGATGCCATCTTTCTGGCATTCAGTACAGTCTGCTCTAGCTATCTGAGACTGCCTAAATTCTCCTTTTCATTTCTTACCGCAAACTCAGTTTTTACACATCCTTATCCTGCAAACTTAATCTCTAAAACTCCATTTTATTTCAGGGATATAAGGGAAAAGATTGGCCAAAGTGGGCAAGGAGAAACTAGGTGTGTGAGTAACCTGGCAGGCGACATTACTGTAGTCTGTTTGAACAACTAGCCCTGGAGGTGTGTAGCTGCCTGTACAGTCCGTGGTGGCCCCGCTACAGCGACAGCTTGATCTGCATGTCTTCAGCACCGGTCACATGCATAGCTCACACCTACAACTCTATTATAGGCTCTATTTCATTCCTCCAATCTACACGTGATCTGCTAGTGCTCTGATTTTTCCCGTTTCTCCGCAGGGGTTATATGAGCAGAATTGGAAGGGAATCAAAAGAGGCAGGCAGGGGCATTAGACCCCAGGGTGCAGGGGCATTAGACCCCAGGGTTCAGGAGCAATGAGCAAAGGTGTCCTAGAATACGGTCTAAGAGATAATAGTGGAGAAACGCTTGAGTACCTCCAGTCCTGTCCTCAGCCTAAGACACCCAGTTCCAGTGCCCGTATCTGAAAGAGGATAAAAAAAATACATCAGAGCTTCTACATGAAGCTAAATTACCCTTGAAAGACCTGACCACTCTCTTGGCTTCCCCAGCTGAGTCATGGCTTCCTGAGCTGCTGGGAGCCTAATGAAGACCGTGGGTGGTTCTGCACAGGGCAAAAGCACAGTGCTAATCCCAGCTTCTTGGGCAGAAGCTTTTATAAAAGAGCAAGTCCAGTTGATTGATGGTGTTATTTTTGACCTTTCTTGGGCCCAGCTGACTTTGGGAAGATGCGGAGACAGTTTCTTGGAATGGAGCTCCGTGCTTACAGGCCCACAGGTGTCGGAGGGCAGAGGGCCATGTACCCAGCCTCCTAGGGCACACCTCAGGGGAAGGCTCATATGTCAGACCAGGCCCTGAGTGTCCTGGTATTAGATTGGACCAGGCCCTGCACGGGGCACCCATCTAATTGTGGTCTATGCCTGTGAGCTGGGCTGACACGCTCTCCCTCTTTTCTTCCTCTCCAAACACAAACCGACATGCGATCGTCACATCGTCCGTGGATGAGAAACACAATAAGTGCAAATAAAGCTGTTAGCACGGGACAGTATGGCTTCCTTATATTTATTTGCATTTGATTTCTTTTTCTGTCAGAAATAACTGATAAAGTGGTCATTGTAATTTTGCTAACAGAGTATGCATTTACTTCAAGCAATGTCAGGCCATGGAGATCTGTGTAGCATGCCCACAGTACTATGATATTAAAGAAGTCACTGGCTGCAAGTAACACAACTGCCCCAAAGCAGCTGAAGGTGCAGGGTGAATGCAGAGGAATTCTGAGACAAAGGAAGCTTACTGGGGGTCATTTTGTTGAACTCAAGAGCATAGAAGCTTCCGGGCCTGTCACCTGGAGCTGGCATTTGTTGTGAGGAGCCATCCACAATGCTTGGTGTTTCTTCCTAGATGTCAGGCCAAGTCCTGCTGGCAACAGACAGAACATCTATATGGAGGTAGAAAGGGTAAGAGAAAGGTACCCAAGATGGCCTGGAGTTTACACCTTCTAGTGTAGGTATAAACGAGGAATTTTTTAGTCTAAAAAATTACCAATGAAGACAGGAATTTCTGTATGCTATAACCCTAAGCAGTGATTAAGGGAAAGATACAGTATCCTGGAAAGAGTTATGACTTATCAGCCTCATGTCTAAAGTCTTAGAATTCCTGTTATAATTTCTCATCATCCATGAAAAAGTCAACAGATCGGAAAGTCTCAAGATTGAGGGTCAGGCAAGTGCTAGTATCAGGACATTCCCCCCCTCCCATAATTTCTTAAATATATTTGAACAGATAGGCTATGAGGTAAAAATAAAGAAGAGAATCTCCAGATTCCTTAGTGTTCAGTGGGGTGCAATGTAGCTTTCATAGGAATTAGACTTCCCACTCCAACCCAAGCAAAAAGTACGTTTGGAGTGCTTGACAAATGAAAAGTCAAATCAAAACAAGAAGATACATGTAGGCAGATGTTTGTAATAAATGTCAACAGTCGGAGCCCCACCCTGACGGACGAAGTTCCGGGAATGCGGTTCATCCCACTTAGAGCTGCTAGCCTGAAGATGGGGCCTAAGCTGGGGAGCCTCCCATGCTGCAGTGACGCTTTTCCTGAGGGCAAAAGCAAAAGGAGCATCCACTGTGCTGCCCCCGTGGCATCTCAGCAATACAAGGAGAGATGTGGAAAGGGTGTGGTGGTTTGTACTGACAACACAACCACTCAAGAGACGCAGGCAGGGAACTCACGGGTAGGGGCCATGTAGAACTGCAGAGTCACTGTCTCATAGTACAACTAAAAGAATGCATAGAAGGACAGACGTCAACGACAATCACTGGAAGAATGAAGGCTCTTTGAATGCTCTTTGGAAAACACAACACAAAAAACACATTGTGGATGCTCAATAATACCTATTTCTTATTGTTTGTTTTGCGTGGTCTAGACTCTTAATCACTTAAAAATGCAAAAAATAGGGTTGGCACATTGCACTTTGGTGGCAATCTTAAGAGGAGGTTATTACAATCTACATGGCAGAGAAGGATGCTGAGACCCAGAACTGCTGAGTTAAGTGCTAAAAGGTTTAGGGTGAGTCAGCCAACAGGATCTGTGCTGTCAGGAGCCTCTCTCCCACACTGAGGCCACCCTGTGACCCGAGAGTCTTCACAGAACTGCTTCAGTAGTCAGCAATCCACAAATCAGGGAGATTACTCATTTCCTGGTGGGAGGGCGTTCCTGGGCATTCCAACTACATGTGCAGAAGAGAGACCCGAATCCTTGGCCACTGGTGTCATAGCGTTAATCAGGACCAAACGCTTCTTTTAGAGTTGACAATATTTACGTGGAGTAGGTTTGGTTTTTTAAATTTCAGGTCAAAGAGAAAGGTCGAGTGTCAGCATGTCGCTCGAGAAGAGCAAAGCTGTAGAGAGTGCATGTAAGATGGACGTCTAAGTATGAAAACCCAGTTGTGCGGAGCCTCTGGATGGGGCGGTGTAATGAGCTCTGATAGAGTCTCAAGATAGAGGCTGTGGATGCAGCTGTGGATGGGGCTCTGGATGGAGCCTCTGAGAAAGGCCTGAATGGAGTGCCAGGTAGACCCTCAGGAGGGAATGACCCTGTGGGTAAAGCTCTAGATGGAGTACTTGACCCCATTCTGCGTGATTGTCGCAGTCCATTGACTACGAAGAAGGCTGCTGTGCCCAAAGCACCCCCAGCCTTCAGCTAAAACCAAAGCCTGGCTTACCCTGTACACACACCCATTTAATAACACGCATCACAGTATTCCAAATACCAGGTGTGAAATACTTTTTTAAATGCCCAACGCATATCACCGTGCCTTCCCGCCTCCCCTTCCCAGCTGCCTATCAAACTGAACTCTCCCATCCCAGGGGAAGGAGTGCTACTAATTCCATCTCCAGGATCCATTTCAACACTTTCAGCAATCTGTAGTGTACTCACTGGCTGAGCTTGGCTTGTAGCCCCAGGTCCGTCCCACACTCTCAAGAGTGCACTATGGGAGTCCAGCAGTTTGACGTGCGTGCGTGAAAACTTAGCAGTTGGTGACTGGGCTGAAGAACTGGGTGATAGACACAAGGAACTGGTGGACACCTAGCAAGGCAGACAGCTACGGGAGACTGGGCTCAGGTGCTCTGGTGTCTTTGTCAACCACTAGAAATGCACCGTTGCTAATTCCAGCAAAAGCAGACTATATGCGGGCTGCTGGCTTGCAACAGAGTCCCATCAGTCTCCTGGTTGAGACGGCTGTCAGTCTCCCAAGTCAAATTTACATGAATGGCTTAGCTGCTGCAGGCCACCCTTTCCGGGAGACTGTCCTTTCCTGGGAATGTCACCTCGAGCAACCATGTTTGGATGAGAAGTTTGTCTTACCTTCATTTAGAAAAGGGCAAGGACTGGATATTGATTAGAGCTGGAGAACCAATTTTATCTTTTAGTTCCTCACAAAACTGTGAATTACTTTCCATATTTTATAGCTGAAATGTACACTACTGCAGTGTATATTGACATTCACTGTTAAACATCTTAGCTATTATCTCATTTGATATCTACAGCCAACCTGGGTGTGGTGCTTGGAAATCTCATCTGACCAAAGAGCTGTAGAAAAAAATCCCAGTGTCTTCCCAGTACAGTGACGAGTGGCCTGGACAACAGTGTGGAAGGCCATGCCCAGTGTTTAGCGGTGTCTCTGAGCATGCATTTTCTAGCTAGATCTGTTAAAGATTTGTGCATGTGACAAAGAGATTCCGTAAGGTTATTTTCTATTCTCTGTCCCAGTCTTTGATGATGGAGTGGTGATGGGTTTTTGCTGTGTTTTCCTTTTCCCCTAGGCTGCCAGGGAGACGAGAGCAGCACAGAATAGGTGATTTGTTTGCATCTTCATGAGCCAGGTTGCTTAGCACACTTTTGTTCCGCTTTTGTTTGTTTGTTTCATTCAATATACCGTATGTATGCTTCAGACTGATAGCTGTGATACTTTCTGAGAAATACACATCCCTAAATAAACAAAGATAAATGTGAGTCCCAGAGCCAGCCCATAAGAGCAGACTTTGTGGATCCACAGAGCACTGCTTTCACATCCTTGATTTGCCATCTCGTTCTCCCAGAGGAGCCCTGACAACAGACACATCTTGGGTACCAAGAGACAGGAGAGCCAGCAGAGGAACAAGGATCATGTGGCTCCTTTATGGCGCCAGCACCATTCTGTGAAGCAGGGACCTCAGGTCTCGTCAGAATGGAGTGCTCTGGAACCTGTTGGCGGTGGCTCACTATGAATAGCGTAGGCAACCACGCCATCTTTCCTGGAGGGGAAAGTTAATTACGAGGAATTTAGAAACATGTTTGGAAATAAAGGTAGAGCACTTGTCCTGTAATTAGATACGAGCTGGTTTTAATCCCTTATTGGAAGCCAGTCCCCTTGGGAAGCTGGTACAAATAAAGACTTAATCAGGGAATTACAAAAGAAACTTTGGATCTGGCCACCTTTCCCAGTTGGATCGACGTTGAGTGTGTATGTGCATGGTTTTTTTTTTTTTTTTGCCCACGAGTCCCTGTGTGTGTTGGAGGTAAAGCAAACAGATGCAGTTCCCAGGGGGCAGAGCTCTTGTCTCCACCTCCCCCACAGGCTGCGGGTGGGGCCATGAGCCAGGCTCCATCCTCACTGTAACAACTGTCCCAGGTGTGCTGTTCTGCAAGATGGCATTCTGGGGTACAGTCTTCTTACATGGAGAGCAGTAGACAACAATGCTATCCTGTTGGCTCTTCAAGAGATGGGTCATGGTGGGTGAGGGACGTCTTGCCGCACTCATTGTCTGAGAACATAGATCAAATCAAGGGTAGAACTGGGCCAATCCCAACACTCTTGAGAAGCATTTCGATGACAATTTTTAAAACTCTTATCTATTTTCTCTTGGCTGAGACTGCTTGTTCATTTTCTGGCCGCCTAGACCTGGAATAATCACACTGAAACTATATCAAGTGCATTACTGTTTGGCCAATGACTCTAGTGTATTCCTAGTTAACTCTTACATCTTAAATTAACCCATTTCTATTAATCTATGTATCGCCAACGTGGTTGTGGCCTACCAGTAAGTTTCCACCTGGCATCTGGCATCTTTCTCCTCCGGTGGCTACATAACATCTCTCTGACTCCACCTACTCTCTCTCTCTCTCTCTCTCTCTCTCTCTCTCTCTCTCTCTCTCTCTCTCTCTCTCTCTCTATTTTTTTTCCAGCCTGGCTGTTAAACCATTGGCCAAAAACTTCTTTATTAACCATTGGCAATAAAACATATTCATAGCATGCAGAGGGGAATCCCACATCAATTTTCTTATCTTACATATCAACCACTTTCTAAATATAGACCCAGTAGCACAGACACTGAGAGAAACAATTAATAAATGGGACCTCCTGAAACGGAAAAGCTTCTGTAAAGCAAAGGAGACAGTCAATAAGACAAAACAGTAGCCTACAGCATGAAAAAAGATCTTCACCAACTGCATTTCAGACAGAGATCTGATCTTCAAAAATCTGAGATTTCATCTTACAACTGTAAGAATGGCCAAGATCAAAACCACTGATGACAACTTATGCTGGATAGGTTGTGGGTTAAAAGGAACACTCCTGCATTGCTGGTATGAGTGCAAGTTGGTACAGCCCCTTTGGATATATGTATGGCCATTTCTCAGAAAATTAGGAAACAACTTTCCTTAAGACCAAGTAATACCACTTTTGGGTATATATCCAAAGGATGCTCAATTGTACCACAAGGAAATGTGTCCAACTATGTTCATAGCAGCATTGTTTGTCATAGCCAGGACCTGGAAACAATCTCAATGCCCCTCAACCGAAGAGTGGATAAGGAAAATGTGATATATTTACACAATGGAGTACCACGCAGCACAGAAAAATAATGATATCTTGAAATTTTCAGGCAAATGGATGGAGCTAGAAAACAACATTTTGAGTGAGGTAATGAGATCCAGAAAGACAATTATCATATGTACACACTAATAAGTGGTTTTTAAACATAAAGCAAAGAAAACCAGCCTACAAAATCCTAATCCCAGAGAACCTAGACAACAATGAGGACCCTAAGAGAGACATACATGGATCTAACCTACATGGGAAGTAGAAAAGGACAAGATCTCCTGAGGAAATTGTGAGTATGGGGACCATGGGGGAAGGTTGAAGGGGAGGGGAGAGGCAGGGAGAGGAGCTGAGAAAAATGTGGAGCTCAATAAAATCAATTTTACAAAAAGAATTCCTGTGGAGAAGAAGGAGCCTCCAGCCTTCGTTAAAGCTCTTTCTACATCTTCTAGCTTTTCTGCAGCTGCACCAACTCATCAAAAACCCAAGGCTGGAATCAGTGTGCTATCCGAGAATAAAAGGGTCTTGTTCAAGTTGGTTCAAATTCTGTCTTTCTTCATTAGCTCATGTGATACTGGGTACATTATTTCAAATCACAAATTTCTAGTTTATTTTAAGTTATTAATGTATGCATGAACTGTACAAATAGTGAATTAAAACACAACAGAAAACAGTCCTTTATACCTGCTATCTGAAGCAGTGCTCATAAATACTAGCCATGAGCTTATAATCACTGTACTTGGAGGAGAAGGGTGTGTCACTGTGTCTGCTATAAGCATCTTCTCTGGATTGGAGGATGTACGGGACAGTCACTGTTACATAAATGAACAGGATAAAAGGCCCATGTGCAAATGGGCCTGCTACTCAAATGTCTCACGACAAGGTTCTTCCTGGACTAGATCTGATATACCTTTCTGTTCCCTTGACCTCTCCTTGTGAGCATTCCTGAACTATAACCCAGGGATCCAAAAAGAGTTATGTCCTTTGATGTCTATGCTACTCTTGTTTCTGGATTGCTAATTTCCCATAAGAGCCAGTGGCTTCCCCATTTATAAAATGAAGATAATGGTGGGACTATTCCAACATTTAATGGTAACTGACTACACAAGCAAATGCCATTTGTGCAATGTGCAATTTAAGTTGAAGTCAGGATGGCTTGGATTTGAGCTTTCCCTCTGCATATGCTTGAATTTTACCTCAGGAAGTCTTGGATTATAAAATATATGTAAAAAATTACCACATGGAGAAAGCTAGGGCGTGAGAACAAATGTTAACGTTTCAGAAGACTCCAAGAACGCTTCCTGGAGCACATCACATGTTTTATAAAAGTTAGTCACCCTCTTTAACTCCAAATCCAAGGGTGCACAAGCTATAACTAATGCCAGAGAGGTGTCTACAGAGTGGAGGCTTCTACACAAGGGCATTATTCCTGTATATATTACAATGTATCCGAAGAGTTATTTGCCAGCCATTTACTTAATGCTCCACCCCAATCTTGAACCGATTGCTGACCTTTAACTGAGAGCTGATGTCTGGTAATAGACATTCGTAGGCTCTCACAGCCTATTGGAATATTGTGTCTATTTAGAATGAAGACGGGAGCGAGGCTGCTCAAGTGAAAAGCCTGTCTCTTTCACGCAAAAGGAGGGAGCCTGCAGTCTTCATCTAAAAGTCCCTGAAAAATTTTGAGCCCCCTAGAGTCGCCTTATAGGAAGGTTTTGCTTTGAAAATCAGGATGGTACCTAGCATGGCTGGGCTGCGCATGTGCTGGTACCTGTGATGTCCCTACAGCCAGTATATCCACCCTAGGGTTGAGCCTATTAATCTCATTCTTTCATACCATGACATGTGCGCTCACACCTGCTTGCCTGCTCTTCGAGAACAAATCCCTGGGATGAGTTAAATGTCAGAGGCACATTTGCCCGTTAAGTTTCTTCAGTTCTTTAAAAAAAAAAAAATAAAATACCAGCAACTACAGGCTTCCTTGGAGTCCTCCAACCTCATTTATTTTGCTGCCTGGATGTAATTTAAGGAGAAGCCTTAAAAATGTCAAAAATGAGCACACTGGAAACAGTGTTGCAATCTCACAGGTGTGAGGCAAATCCTCCAGGAAACGCATCTTGAGAGTATTAGGAAGTGACTCCACTGTTTAACCCTCACTTAGTTAGTGATGGCTGGAGAGATGGCTCAGTCACTAAGAACACTGACTGCTCTTTCGCAGGACTCGGGTTCGAGTCCCAGAACCACATAAGTGCTCACAGCTTTCTATAATTCCAGTACCAGATGATCTGATGCCTTCTCCTAACCTCAGTGGGTATGTGGGGCACACACATATATGTATGTAAAGTAATAGTAAGTCTTAAAAACAAACAAGCAAAACCTAGAAGCGATGGCCCTTTCTCCCTTGTCCTGGCGACAGTGTGAGCATCCACATGCTACACCAATAACATCTCTTTTCTATTTCTACCACCAGAGGCAGAGCCCCACCCCGACCCCAGCCAGGGCAGAGAGAAGCCACTTCTTGCTCCTGCTACTTCAGAATAGGATGCTGGGCTGTCTTTAAGCTGTGCTTCTCAGGTTGATGGGGTCTGATCAGGAAGACTCAGTTCCTGACTAGGAAAGATCTGAAGCCCTAAAAAGCAGAAAGTCCTGCCCCGTCCAGTCCTCCCCCATGTCCAGTCCCCTCCCCTCCTCACCTCCCACCTCCCATCTCCCACCCACTCACCCTGCGTCCTTGACACAGCACAAAGTAGCTTGAATGTTTTGTAAACCTGATCTCCCCCAAATGTGGCAACATCCCCTGGTGTCACCTCCCGCTCCAGCTGCCTCCTGTTGCCACTGCCGTCTCAGTCACCTCTTGTTGCCCTTGAAGCCTAGTCTGGACATTGATGGCTTTTCACTTCCTGTCCTGGGCCTTGTCCTTTGCTCATTATCCCCCAGCTGCTGCCCAGCTGCCGAATTCCACACGGGAGGGGGCGTCCCCCACCCGGTGCCTGTGCTCATTCACATCCTACAAGCAAGGGTGCTGCATGAAGCCTTCTGGGTCTTTGTTTTGAACACAGCTCTGGAAATGCCAAGTCCTACTAATTGGGAGAACTGGGGAAGCAAAGGCTTAGGGGGATGGATGATTAAGTCGAAACTTTTCTTTCCTCAGCATTTGCTTCTCTTTCTTTCCCTTTGGGTTTCCAGATGAAGCTTTCCACCCAAAGTACTGGAATAGCCACCCCGTAAGAGGTGTGGAACTTGACAGAGGTCTGGAAACCCTGTCCCTCTGAAGAGAAAACCAAGATTACCATCACTAAGGTTCACAATACTTTTTACATGCAAATTACAAATGCAGACAAAGGTGACTTATATTCTCGAGTGATGGTTAGTACAGTGGCATTAAAAACAGCATGCACAGTGCAGAGGGGGTTGCTGTGGCCAGGAAAGTGTTCTGTTCCTTTAGATGCGGCAAGTGCTCTGACACCCAACCACCACAGCGTGCTGGATATTGGGGGTGTTCTTGCTTTCACTTCACCTCTGCCAGGTCCTCCTGTGTGCAGGGCAACTGATCTGTCGTATGTTGAAGTTGACTCGATCTGCCCTATATTCAAGTTGACTCATTACTTTTCCTCTTTAAAATTTGGTTTTTAATTATTTCTTTTATTTTAAGATTTTAATATAATTGCATTATTTCTCCCTCTTCCTTTCCCTCTCTTCAAACCCTCCCATGTATACCCTCTTTGCTCTCTTTCAAATTAATGGCCTCTTTTTCATCATTAATTGTTGTTATATGTGTATATAAATCTCTCTCTCATATATATATATATATATATATATATATATATATATATATATATTCCCTACTATACCTAACTCAGACTGTATAATGTTGTTCACATGCATGTTTTCATGGCTGAACATTTGGTATTGGATAATGAACTGGTTGGTGCCTTCTTCCCTCGGGAAGACTATTTCTTTCTTTCTCAGCTTTCTTTAGTTGCCTGTAGTTCTTTATGTAGAGTTAAGGCACTGTGAGCTTTCCCCTCTCCACTGCAGCACGTCTATTGTCCTTGTTCAGCCCATATTTGGGCAGTCATGTTGGTGAGATTTTATAGGTGCAACGTCTGACATTAATAGGAGGCATAGTCTCACAGCAAAGTCCCTGATCCTCTGGCTCTTACGATCTTTCTGCCTCCTTTTTCAGCAACGCTCTCTAAGCCTTAGGTGCAGGAGTTGTTTTGGAGATGTTGTACTGAAAGTTACTTTTCCTCTTGCTGTGATGAAAATGCCCGACAAAAGAAACCTAAGGAAGGAAGGGTTCATTTTGGCTCACAGTTTGAGGATGCCGTCCACTGGGGAGGAGAGGGAGTGATGGTAGGAGCTTGAGGCAGCGGGATGCACTGAATCCACATTGGAATGCAAAGAAAGATGAGCGCTGGTGCTCAGCCCTCTTGTTTGTGTGCATTCTCTCCCAACCTGTGCAGTGGCGCTGGGCACCACATAGAATAGCTCTTCTCACATCAGTTAACTTACTCCCGGTCACACACAGAGGTTTATTTCTTGAGGGCTTATAAAGCCTACTAAAACCTACTAAACCCCAACCCTTGTCCACTAGACAAACTATAAGCTTTATCAAATTTCTTATTATTATTTTCCTAAAATTCTGAAGGGAGATTGAAGCAAAAGTATGTCCTTGAGTATAGAAAGTCCCTTCTAGAATTCATTGTTCTAATAGACAACTTGTTCCTCTGTTTTCAACTTATTTATTATTGTCCTCAAAGTCAGCAATGCGTATCTCAAGTCAGAATTTCTTCAAATAACTTTCTTACATAATAACTCTTATTAAATATGTTTCTTAACTTGCAGAGTTTGTCAGCATACATACCTCCAAGATGTAATTCATTTCTAGGGTGCTAAACTTAGAAGAATCTGTCTGTTTTTCTGGTGTTTGAGGTAGGTACTAGAACTTAGCAGAAAGTGAATCATCACACAAACACCAAATTGTTTAGCTGAATACTATATCTGCTCAAAACTTCTTTGAATGGCGGGAGGCTCTTATTGACTCCAAGATATCTGATTAATGTTAGCAGAGCCAGGCTTCCTATTGAAGGGAACATGTGAGGAAACAAGCGGGCAAATCGGAGTTAGTGATTTGAATGAACTAATTCTGAACTGATTTCAATACATGCTGTACTGCATGTGGTTTCTGTACTACAAGATGGAGTACACAGCACCAAGTTATACTTCTTGGAATGTAAAGTGGTTGAGTATGTCTAATTATTGCTCAAGAAGGTGTCCGTAGTATAACTGCATGCAATTATAATTAGAAGCCTGATGCATAGTTGAACAAGGGTTTCTATTATACAGGCTTACTGTATTATTCTGTTTTTTGTTATTGGTATAGCAATATCACTAACAGTGTCTTCAAAGAGCAACAGTTTATTACATTGAATCTGTATATTGCTTTAGGTAAAATGGCCAGTTTTAATCTGTTAATTCTACTTATCCATGAACATGGAAGATCTTTCCATCTCCTGATCTCTTCTTCAATTTCTTTCTTCAAAGACTTGAAGACAGACTTTATTATACAAGTCAGTCACTTGCTTGGTTAGAGTCACCCCGAGATATTTTACATTATTTGAAGCTATAGAGAAAGGTGTTGTTTTCTGGATTTCTTTCTCAGGCTATTTGTCATTTGAATATAAGAGGGCTACTGGATTTTTTTTAGTTCATCTGTATCCAGCCACCTTGCTAAAAGATTTTTTTTATAAGAAATGAAAATTTTAATAAATAAAAATGATTGTTAAGTTCTGAAAAAAAATTCCTTCACCTCTGTGCTAGCTTGGTCTCTGTTGTTGTGATAAAATACCGATCAAACCTAACTTGGGTGGGGGGAATGTTATCCCATCTTATAATTTATATTACGTCAGAGAGGGAAGCCAGGGCAGGAGTTTGAAGCAGAATTCATGGAGGAAGTCTGCTTACTTGCTTAATGCTTTGGCTTGTTCAACTAGCCCTCTTTTATAAGTAGTATTGATAAGACTACCTACCTTCAGGTGGCACTATGGGTGCAGCCTTCCCACATCAATAAGCAATTGAGAAAATATGTCATAGATGTGACCACAGGACCATCTAATGAAGGCAATCCTTCAGCTGGGGTTCCTTCTTCCTACAGCTGTGTTCTAATTTGTGCTGTGTTCACAATAAAATGAGCCCTTAAGCTGCAGTTGCTTCTCATTATGTTCTTGCTCCCAGCAATGAATAACTAGCATGTAGCCCTACCTATGGAGGTGGATGAGAAACAAGAGACTTCATGCATGGAAGGTGTCTGTGGGAGGTCATGGATCTGACACACATCACCATTTCAGGACTAAATTCCACACCAAACTATAAACAGACTCAAGGAAAACAGCTACCCAGTCCCTGACACACTGCATGCTAAGCAAATATCCATTCCCTGCTCCTTGCTCTCTGACACAAAACACAGTTCAAAGCCAAGGATTTCTAGCTGAAATCTTCATGATTGGGTCTGGATGGTACCTTACAACCACACTTCAAGCCAGAGAGCATGTCCATCCCTTGAAAGCCCTGATCTCTCAATTCTCGTCTACTTCCAAACATCCAGCTTTTGCATGTGCCAGTCTGTTTCTTGTAGTACTTTATGAACAGTGGTCAAGAGAATGCACATGTTGAACTTAGAATAAACATCTCTATTGTGATCATGGTTACATGTATGGAATGGTTATCTGCCTAGTCCTACCCACAATGCCACATTCATTGTGAACTGTTTTCTGTCTTGGTGGTGCCAGCAATTGTGTGAGTTGGTGCTTTGCCTGTAGTGATTACCATCCTTATAATCACTCCAAGCACGAACATGATTTGTATTTGTAACTTACATGGGAAGGTTTAAGTGTACCTTCTTTAAATAGAGTTCCCTGATGTCACTCATCTGACTTCAATTCTCTGTATGGCAAGTGCAAGACATTCCTACTTCATATTCTATCTTCTCTTCTCTCCCTCCCTCCCTCCCTCCCTCCCTCCCTCCCTCCCTCCCTCCCTCCCTCTCTCCCTCCCTCCCTTCTTCCTTCCCTTCCTTTCTTCTCCTAACTTCCTTTCTTCTCTCTTCCACTACAGTGTAAGCCAAACACATGTTCAGCTGTATCCCAGACCTATTATATCTATAGATAAGAATCATACATCTTTTACAAAGATTTTCCTACAGTAAATTTTACAATGAATCCAAGAAGTCTAGAATTGGCAGAGATTTTATTGATAATTAATTCTCTCTGTTCCCGTTTTATTGCTTAACTAAATTAGCAACAGAAGTTTCACAGTCTGGTGATATTTGAAACATTGCCTATTGTATCTATATATTCTATGATCATGTGAAGTGATCCATTTAAAATGTTCAAATGTCATTCTCGGATACCAAGCTTTGCCATACTGTACTCATTTGTGGTCCATGACTGTCTTAGGTATCATTCTGTTTCTATGAAGAGGCACCATGACCAAGACAATTTATAAAAGGGAGCATCCAATGGGTGTTTACTTACAGTTTCAAATGCAAATCTATAAATATCTTGTCAAGGAGCACAGTGGCAGGCAGGCATGGTGCTGGCACAGAAACTGCGAACTCGCTTCTGATCCATAAAGTGCAGGCAGGGAGAGACACTGGGCCTGGAGTGGCTTTTGAGACCTTAAAGTTCCCCCTCAGTAATGCACCTTCTGCAACAAGGCCACACCCCCTAATCCTTTCTAAACAGTTCACCAAATTGGAATAAAAACTTCAAATATGTGAGCCTAAAGGGCCATTTGTATTAGATCACCACAGTGACTGACAGTGCACCATTTAAAGACAGGTTGCAAGGTTAGAGAGTCCCCTACTGTCAGCTTAGCCTGTCAGTTTCCTTTCTCAGAGGCATTTGATGCCTCCATAACCTTGGGAGAAGGGTCTTGTAAATCTTACTAGTTTCAGGAACTACCTAAGGCTTATAAGTTGCCTATTCCCCAAGTCTTATGAGCCTCCTTCATCTCCCCCTGGTAGAAACACTTCAATCTGGAAGAGATTTCTATACAACAATATGACTGCTAGATATTTGAACAATGGTTCATACATTACCTCCTCTGATAGCAAGGAAACAAGGCCCTCAAATACAAAGGAGCAGACAGTCCTACCAGGAAGAGCTTCAGTGATAGTTAACCGTGAGTGTCAACTTGATTGGCATTAGAAACTCTTAAGAGAGAGGCCACTGGGCATGCCTATGAAGGTGTTTTCAGAAATGTTTAACTGAGGAAGTGAGACCCACCTTAGATGTGAGGAACATCTTCCCACGGGCTGAGGTAGCAGATGGCATAAGAAGGAAAATAAAAGCAAATAACCTAAGCAGTTGCAATCACCAGTCCCTGCTTCTTGACTGAATGTAGTGAAATCAGCTGCCCCCTCTTGCACCACCTTTGCTGCGGCAACTCTCATAGGAAGCTAGTTCCCTCCTTGATGGGCTGCACTCTCAAACTGAGAGCCAGCACAAGCTGCTTCAACTCAAAATTGCTGTCCTCAGAAAGTTCGTCACAGTCACAGGAAAAGGCATTAATAAGCCTTCCCCTTCCCCATTCTGCGCTTTGCCAAGCCCCTGCACTGGAACACTAGAGTTGGCAAGATGAAAAACTGAAGGATTTTCCACCCCCCTCCCCCCACCTACCCTTTCCTTTTTCACCGATGTTCCGGCCTAATTTGACTCTCTTTTTTTTTTTTCTGATATTCTTTTATTATTAGATTCTAAATTTACCACCTAAGAGCGGAGACTATGCCATATATAATATCCATCCTTTGGAATGTACATAGAACTCTTGTTTCTTAATTCTTTTTCTTTCTTTTTTTTTTTTTTTTTATTAAAGATTTCCATCTCCTCCCCTCCTCCTCCCCCTTCCCTCCCCTCCCTAATTTGACTCTCTTGATATTCAAATTCTTCCCTTGCGGTTCTCCCTACAGTGGCTGGGATTGATAAGAAGTCGGGGGCCGCGATACCCTTGGAAGGCCTGAGACCAGCGAAGAAGATGACGGTATCACTAGAGGACAGCATTTCACGGATGGAAGGGGGTGCTCAAGTGTGTCGAAATGAAGGAGGACATCACGAGTGACACTGTGGGACAGGTTTGAAATTTCCCTTCGGAAGCGGGCCTTCTCTTTTGAAATTGTCCGTATTTCCAGGGTGTCCTCTCCTTTTTTTTTGGGGGGGGGGCGGATTATAGGAAAGAGACAAGGCAGAGGAGCAAAGCCAGCCATGCACACCTCTCAGCAGGAAACGCTAGCTAACGGCTGACAGGACGTGACAAGTCACACATGTCACTTACGCTCTGTGATTTAAACTTGCACCCTGCTAAGGAGATCTACTTAATATGCTCACAAGTCTGAGCACAGGGAAAGAAAAAAAAAAAACGTGCGTGATACTTTCTGTAAAGGGGGAATTTTACTCCAATTCCTGCGACAGGCGGGAAGAAAGCAGGAAATGAAACGTTAAACGCTGAAATGCTGATGACAGCCAGGGTGGACCAAAAAATGTGCTACATCTGGAGAACTTATTTGGAGACCATTAGCTAGCCTGCCTGCTTCTTCCTCTTGTCTTTCTCACCACTTTGAGGCAGGTTTGAATCAAGGGGTCTCTAGCGTCGTTCGATTACACCTGGGAACACGACGTTTGGTCAAAACACCACTTACTGTTCTACTCTGGGTTTGGGGTGAAATAGATGTCTGCCTGGAGAGTCTGTGCTGAACTTCCCAATGATCGTAAGAATCCCACAGGGAGGGGAGTCATGGTCCTCCCTCCCGAGAGAGGTCCTGGAGGATGCTTCTGCTTCTTGTTCAGATAGTCAAACAGTGCCACTGACATCCGTAGGCTGTAAGGGAAGATCACTGTGTACTACATTCCAGTAGGTTCAGACAAGACGCCTTTGCCGTGCCATAAACCATCCTTGCAAGAGGAAGCAAGGCGGCAGCCTGTGGACCACTGACTCTGAAGCCAAAAGAAAGTGCCTTACAAATTCTAATGTCTTCTAAGACAGAATTCTGCAGTTTTACCAAATTGTATTTGATGGATAGCTCGTTGCAGTAGATTTGAACACAAATGAAACTCAATTGACAGCACATTTAGGGCACCTGGATCTGGCACGGAGTCGGATAATAGAGCAGCGCTTTGTTTCATCCTGAGACAGAAGGTGTGATCTGTAACCTGAATTTCTCCTACACTCAATTAGGTTGTGATTCTTCTGGATTTCTTTAGCTGACATCTTATGTGAATACCCCTTCAGTCCTCTGAGGCTGGGAAGCCCAGGAGGTGGCTCACTTGGGTTTATGAACAGCCAGCTCCTGGGCTTCCAAGGCACATAAACTGTGCCCCTAAATTTTTCTCCAATATCTTCATATATTTTGTTCCATTTTTTAAATAAATAAGTTACCTAATTTAAAATGCTGTACCGTCTCATCAGGTTCATTGATGTGAGAAAGCCCAGAGGGAAAAGATAGACGCCCCTCTGCACTACACTGCATCCTGCTGCTCACTACCGCTCCTGCTCTAACTGAAACTGGTACCCTCCTTGATGCTGATGTTGCAGTACACATGGGCAATTCCATCAGTTCCTTGCAGTTCAAGATTTCATTGTGTCCTGGGTCGTGTGGAAAGACAGTGGGAGGATGACTGTCTACATTCATTCAGATAGGGACTCAAAGCAGAATTTATGTTGGTCTTGTTGTTTTTACTGTTTTTGAGACAAAGTCTTACTAGGTAGCCCTGGCTAGCCTGGAACTCACTGTATCGACAAGCCTGGCCTCAAACTCACAGATATCTGTCTGCCTCTGCTTCCTAAGTGCTGGGACTAACCATGTGTCACTCTGCCTGCCAATGTCTCAGCATTTTAAAGGGATTGAAAAACGATCATGATTTTCATGTTTTTAAATTTTGCACTGCTCTATTTCCCCCTTCTTTTCTCATCCCCGGACTTGAAATAGGTTCTCAAGGTCAGGAAAAGACACAATTGACTCTCAGATACTGGCATGTGTTCAGAGTCACCATGGTGCTAATTCCTTCAGTAGCCTGGTCTCAGTGTTCTTCCTTGTGTTTGCTTACCCCATCCTGGCATGACTGTGCTCCTGAGAGATTAATAAACCACACTATTTGATATACTTAAACAAGTATATGTTGACTAAGCACATCTAGGGTTGATTTGAGTGCTGTGCACTTTGTTTGAGGTCTACTTAGATCCCTGTGTGTCAAGGTTCTTTCTAATATCCACTTCTATGTAGTCACTGACTCCCACTGGATCTCATTCTTCTTTGCTTGGTCACATTAACTAACTTACACGTAGCTTCCATCTAATTTACATGTAGCTATGGAGTTGCCTGACTAGGCTATGTACCAAATTATCTCAATACCCTCAGACAGTCACCATTTTTTGATGGTCTCTGTCCAATAATCTCTGACTTCTCTTTCAGAAGTTTCTCGAAATGCTTCTTGTTACCCCATACCTGCTCCTCTAGAGAGAGTTTCATTGCAGGTTCCATGGTGCCCTGTGCCTACCTTTAAGTACCACTGAGCCAATTATTGCCCAGTGTTACTTTTACCTCTCTACATCCTCTAAATTCTGAGCTGTTCCGGACCAATAAAGTCTTACTGTTTGTTTTCTATTCCTGGCATAGGATTTGGTATAAGTGAATGCTCACAATTACTGAGTGGAATTCATGGCAGATGGCCAAGTTTACATCAAACAAAACCATGGTGAGCATCACCCAGGGTTGCTATGAGAGACACTGGAAGAGAATGTGCTCTCTCATCTCTGGGAGCTGGGTAAGTGGACGTGAGTGTGGAGTGTGCATTTGACTGCTGATTGCCAACTCCAGAATCCAGTGCTTTCTTCTAATACTAAGAATGGAAGGGAAATGAAGGCCCAAAATGAACATCACTATCTGCATCTTTAGGCTGTGAGTTCCTTAGACACTCATTGAAGACTGAAAATCCCTCTTAGTAACTGTGCATAAATAAACTCAGATGTGAAGTAGAAGACATGGCATGCTGAAAAAAATCACAAGAAAATCCAGTGTGACCTCTTGGAGGAATGACCACAAATGGTGAGGAAATCAAACAAACCACAAAAATGAGATTTCAAAACAAAATAACAAACAAACAAAAAGACCAAACCAATAAGCAAGCTAGTACAGCATCTTTGTAGGAGCCGAGGCTCCTCTGTAGTGTACATAGCAGACCCTGGAAGATGCCCAAATCAGTGGATGCATATGTCCCGTACAGTCAGACCTTCCTGTTTGTGGGGGATTCTATGGTCCACAGACAGGGAGGGCTGGCTTCAGTAAACTGGAATAACTCTTGAGAACCTTCTCTCGCAATGGTGGGAAGCAGAGATCCTGGGGAACTCATTTCTTTAAGACAATTTAGAAGACAGCATAATTTTCAGTTTGGCTAGTGTGGGAAGACAAATTCTAAAATGGGATGTCTGTTATATATTTGCACCCAAACCCAAAACCGAGACATTTTCACATATTTCTTTCTTTGCCATCCCTGTCTTCAAGTGTTATCATTGAGAGTCCTTGGTTCAGGGAGCTCCAGTAACAAGTGATACAATTTTGCTCAAGTTATCAAGAAGGTTGCTTATATCATGTGGTCTTCGAAGATGGTGGACAGATAAATGCTCCTTGCATGGTTCAAATTATTGTGTAAGAAAAAAAAAACTGGTTCTTTCCATGAATGTATGAATTATATAACTTAGTCATACAAACATGTGGCTTCTCAGTTTGTGCAACATGTGGGTTTTTTGTCTTTTGAAAGAAATGGTTACATGTCAAGAATTTATTTTCAACTTTTTATGATGAAACATTTTATGATGAAACTTTGAAAACAAAGTAGCAAAGTAAATTTATGTATACACATCACGAGTTCCCACAGTTACCTATCCATGAGCAATCTGGTTTCACCACCCTCTCCACACACACACACACACACACACACACACACACACACACACACACATTCATGCTTGTCTTCTTCTTCATACACATTATTTTTAAACTAATCTCTTATGTTACTTTTCCTAGGGACAAGTAAATAAATATCAATTCACCAAGAGATGGAGCCAATAGACCAAATAGACAAGGTGTCATTATATCAGTTACTGTGTTATTACTATGACAACATACCTGACAAAAACAGCTTAAGGATGGAAGGGTTTCTTTAGTTCACAATTTAGTCCATGGTGGTGAGGAAGTCATGGGGACAGGAGGCTGAATTAGCTGGTCACATTGTATCTACAATCAAGAAGCAGAGAGCCATGAGTGTCCCTGCTTAACTATATCTCTTCCTTATATGCAGCCCTGTTCCCAGCCCAAGGAATGATGCTACTCACATTCACAATAGGTCTTCCCATGGTCATCTAGGTGATTCTGGATCCTGTCAAGTTGACAATCACTGTTAACTTTCATACCATCCAAATCTGGCTTGCTGAAGAGACAAGCTCGGTGGAGTTACCGTTGTTATACCTGCATGCTTGAGCAGTCACTTGCAGAGCCTGGCTGATTCTTGGCCCCAACATCACTCACGTGCTCCATGTCCTCCCCTCACGGGGTACATTTATCCTGCAAAGTGGACCTCTGACGAAGCTTCCACTCCAGTCAAAATTTCATCTCCTCCATGCGTTAGCGCTCTCCCACTTTACCCAAGCAAGACCAACAGCACCAGCTAATGAAGGAAATCTCAGGAAAGAGCCTTCCTCCCCTTTTCACACGGCTGCCTGTGATAAAGTACATCTAACTCAAAAGGCCTGGCTTTCTCTCTCTTCTCCATTTCCTTGCTCTGCCCAGCTGCCAAGATTTACAGCTTGCCTGCCTTACAGTTATTCTTTCTTGCTCTAATAGAATAGTCCTATCTTTTAGCTTAAACTTATTAGTTATGGTGTGTTGAGTATTTTACATTTTTTCCCTGCCCTGTCATTTTTCTGGAAGAATGTGAAATCTCTCACTGTGGTCTCTTATCTATCACAGGAGCTAAGTTTACCCTACACCATCCAATACCACTTGATGGCAGACCACACAAAATTGATGTTTTGGTTGAAGGTCGTACTGTTTCGGCAGCAAATTCCTTTGGGGGGAGATGACTAGCATGAGTGATTGCAGAATGGGAAGTGGGGGTCATGCGGAAATGCACTGAATTTTACTCAGTGAGTTGTGAACTAAGGAATAACATGGTCTGACTTAAGCTGTTTAAGGATCAGTCTAGCTGCATCATGAATCCAAGATAGAGCGTGCAAGGAATGAAAGCAAGAAGAGTCACTGAAAGTCTCCTATTGATGATCCAGGCATAATGATATTTTCCTGAATGAGGTCTAAGTGGTAGAGATTGTGCAAAATAGTCAGATGGCTCTATATTTGGAAGAGGAGTCCTACTACACATTCTGATGTGTCATTATATGCCTTTATTTTGTATACTACTTATAACATAAATTTTCGCTGTTTTGTATTCAATCTTTATTTTTTCCAATTTCTCCCAATTTAAAAAAAAGCATTCTTTAAGAATTTCATAGACTATATTTTTACCATCCAATTTCACATCTCCCAACTTCTTCTGGATCTACCCCACCACTATCTCAACCTACTCAAATTCATAGTTATTTTTTTCTCTCTTAAAAACAAAAACAATAATAAAAGATAAACACCATAAAACACCATGAAGTCTGATCCATACTGGACATCTCCTCCTGAGCATTGGCCTGCCCTTGAATGTGTTCACATAGTTCACCCTCAGCAGAGAAGCTACATATGCAGATACTAATTCACAACTGGACAGCATACAGAGAATGGGAGACCAAGGAGTGCTCAACCCTTAATTGTGCATATCTGTCATATCTCTCACCTCAAGGCTCAGGGATCTCTGCTGAAGAGAGGTGGGAATAGTGTAAGAGCCGCAGGTGGTGGGCGATTTTAAGGCAATAGCCTTTCCCAGACATAACATGGTTGATACACGCATAACTCACAGAGACTTTGATGACGTGCACCAGACACGCACATGCTCAATTCAGACACAAACCCAAGCATGGAGTAGGGAAGTGAGCACAAGCCCTAACCCCAGCCAAGAAGCTATTCACAAATGATATCTTCTAGGAGAGGGAAAATTGGTTTTCTTCAACCATGTTTTAAATAATTGTTTTGAGTTATGTAAAAAAAACTATCTAATTTGATTTTTTAGAAGTCCGTTTGTCCGCTGTTGGATTTTCTTCATGAGAAACAGTAGTCCTATGCAGAATCTTTTCACTTTCACCTGTGCCTTGAAGTGGTCTCCTTCCTTTTTCATCTAACAGATTCAGAGTTTACAGTCTTCTGTTAAAGTTGTTGATCCACACTGAGGTGGTGTGTGTGTGTGTGTGTGTGTGTGTGTGTGTGTGTGTGTGTGTGTATGTGCTCACGTGCAGGGTGAGCAACAGAGATCTAGCTTTATTCTTCATATGGATGTCTTGGGGTTTTATTGCCGTGAAGAGACACCATGACCATAGGAACTCTTATAATGGAAAACATTTAATTAGAGTTGGATTACAGTTCAGAGGTTTAGTCAATTACCGTCATGGTCAGAAAAATGGTGGCATGCGGGCAGACGTGGTGCTGGAGAGGTAGGTAGGTGGCTGAGCATCTTGGTCCACAGGTAACAGCTAGAGACTGAGACATACTTCCTCTAACAAGGTCACACCTACTCCTATGAGGCCACACCTCCTAATAGTGTCACTTCCTATGGGTCAATTTTATTGAAACCACCACAACGGATATCCAGTTTTCCCAAGAAACATTTATTAAAGAGGGAAGTATTTTCCTGAATGTGTATTTTTTTGCATCTTTGTCAAAAATTAGGTAGCTACAGTTGTGTGGGTTTCTGGGTTTTCTAGCTAGTCCATTGATATATGTGTTTTTGTAATGGTATCAAGTTTTAAAACTTCTGTGTGACAGAAGAAAAAGTTTACCTACTAAAGAGTGAGCCCACAGAATGGAAAGAAGCATTTACTAGCTACATATCTGATAGAGGATTAATATCTGGACTTTACAGAACTAAAACAAGCCAAAAATCTAGTAACAACCACCACCACCACCAAAAACCCCCAAACAGTTTAACAAGTGGATTAATGAAGTGGACAGTTCTGGAAAGATTAACTACAAATTCAATAAACATTAAAACATGTTCAGTCTCAGTAGACATCGGTGGAATGCAAATCAAAATCAGGGCTACATTGAGGTTCAATTTTTACCCTAGTGAGAATAAGAGCCCTTGTGAAAATAAATCACTTTCCAGTACCAGGCCTGAGTTCTGTCTCATGGAGCAGGCTTCGGTACATTTCGAGAGCCGTTGGTTACCACCAGGGTACATGTGCCACTATTGCATATTTAGGACTAACATGCCAGGCTGGTCATTGCTATGATTCATAAGCATCCTAGGTAGGTAGGAAAATCAACTGCTTTCTCTTTTTTGGAAGCTTGCATGGCACCTTCTGGAACCATGAAAGACAGACCCCAGGGATGAGGCTTTTAAGTCAGATTCAGCTCTGGTCTTCTGGGTCCTGTGTCCAAAGTGTATGGTGTCTTCAGCAATCGGAAACTTACCTTCCACCTCTGGGATAGGTCAACCAAGGCTGATAACAATAGCCCGTAATGTTTGGGAGTCTCTTGAACAACCTTGAGTAACAACTCAAAAGAGCGCATCTTATGCCTGGTGTTATTTTGTTTGTTTGTTTTGTTAGATAGTCTATGGCTCAATCTAGTATATATATATATATATATATATATATCATATATATTGTTTGCATCTTTATGCATATACATATATGAAAACAAATAGCAGCAAGTGCCAGCAAGAATGAGGATAAAAGGAAATAGTAGTCAACTGCTCTTAGAAGTCTAGCATATAGCCTCTGTGTAAGTTATTATAGACGTTGAAAACTAGATGTTCTGTATCCTTAGATATACCCCTCCTGGGTGTTTACCTCAAGAACCCCAAGACAGCATGTCATGGAGATACTTCCACAATTATGTTTAATGCAGCAGTGTTCACGATAGCTTAATGGTGGAGGTCAACATAGGTGTCCAACAACACAGGAAGGGCTGAGGGGTATACACATGTGTGCAGTGGGCTTTTTCAACCTTAAAGAAGAGAAAAATGTGCTTATAGAATAATTGTTAGTACAGGAGACAATCATATTAAGCAGATTAAACCTGTCTCAGAAAGACAAATATCACGTTTTCTCTCACTTTTGGCTCTATCGTTTTACATAGATACATAAAAGCATGGATATATATATATATATATATATATATACACACACACACATATATATATATATATATATATATATATATATATATATATATAAAATGAAGTAGAAAACTTTTTAGGGGGACTAACAGGAGGGGGGAGCAATAGGAGGGTGAAAGCAGGGTAATATTCTCAACATAGAATAGATACCTGTATAGGAACTTTTAAAGTGAATACTTTTTAAAACTTTAATAACTTGTGGGCTACCTCTTAATATTTGTTTAACATAGTTATATGTTCATTGCATGATTATCTGAAGAGAATGATATTTATCTTCTTACTGCGAGAAATGAAGATGAGTGTGAGCTGACATCTTGTCGAAGAAAATCTCAGCCCAAGGGCCTTAAGATCTATTCCTCTTGCTGCTTTCCGGGGCCATGGCTGCCTGATTCTTCTGCCTTCAGCAGCAAGTGTCGTGAATCACTTTGTCTCAATTTGAAAGTCTCTTTCAGCACGTAGCAATGTCCAGCCATGGCCAAGATCACTTCGTCTTTTGCCCGGAGAAGGGATGCGTTCTTACCTAAACATCCTTCAACCGGCACTCAATCTTCCCATCCTGTGGCTGCTCTCGTCTTCTCCAGCTTGGATCCCCCGTGTGTCTCTGAACAGCGTGAACAAGCCCATTTCTTAGTGACACATAAAGAGAAGCCTTAGTGCACAGGACCATTTGTTTCGGGCTTTGCTTATTGATTCCCTGATGACTCTGAGATGCTCTGATGTGCACATCACATCTTGTGAGTGCGATTGTGGGCTGTATAGACAAAGGGGAAACTTCTTTTCATTCTGAAGGCTTATTGACATGAACCGATGATAGATGATCAGAGTAGATGATCAGTAGTAGACATTTAGCAAGTCTGTGGAAGAATCAACCAGTGTGATAATTACATAATAACTCAATGAAACCCAGGTGTGGGTGACTAGGGGGAAAGGGGGATCCATAACAGAATAATTTTGAAGAGTAGCAATTGATAATTGGAAGTGATGGATTTGGAGCAGCAATTGGTTTACAAATGTTCTTCTTTGGAATGTGTATGCCCAGGAAGGACAACCCTTATTCTGTGACAAGTGTACCTACCCACCCCCGTGTGCTTGCATCTCTTGGTCTCTGTTGTTATTTATAGTCGTGTGACGTCATGCAAAGTTGTATACTGTTTTAGGGCACTTGAGTGAAGATCCCCACCTAAGTTCTGGATCTGTGATGTCACTACTGAGCACACGACTATATTTACTGTATTTAGCTAGAAGTCAGTTTAAAACAACCTCCAACCAGCAGTTATTTTTACTACAGCTGTTCATATCTTCTTCAACATGGTCTCTTTGTTTCAGATACATAATTACTATGTTTTCAAACTCTAGCACATTCTGTGTTCTCTCTCTCTCTGTGTGTGTGTATGTGTGTATGTGCGCGCACATGCGCACGCATGCATGTGCGTGCATGTATGCGTGTATGCTTATGTGTGTTATTAGGTTTTTAGGTGTGGCACATACACCATCTGCTTTATGTTTGGGGAGCTTTTTACCCAGTAACTCTTGTGCTTAAAGAGATCATGTTCTCTGAATGGACGGAAGATGTGTCTTTCTTTGGGTCAAAGCACTTCACTAGCCTAGCGTCAGTACAACCTGAGCGAAGGGAAAATGGCTGACTGTTACCATACTTGCAAAGGCATCTAGGATGCACACTAACAGGGGATCTTCCATGGAAATGCCACGAACCCCACTCAGGCTGAGTTTTCTTCTCCCTTTGAAGGCAACTGTTTCTAATCCGGTGCCACTGGCTAGACAGATGCCATGGGGTTCTTGTAACTCCTGAAGTTTTATGTGAAGCCATGAGGATGTAGAATTTGTTTTAAGTGAAGTAACCATGGTGTTTATCCTTTGCTAGTGTACAAAAAGTCCAAGTGATGAAGTATGCTTTGCCTTCTTTGTCACTTGTAAGCTCTGGTTTTTCAAACATCTCAGGAGAATCAGCAGGCTCCCAGCAACAGGAACAGTGCCTGCCTGTGTTGTCTCACAGGGCCTGGCACTCCCCAAGTGACCTGACTAAGGTTGGGGAAGATCGTTCAGAACAGCAAACAGCATTCTGAAAGGGACGGGGAAGAACAGCATTCTGAAAGGGACAGAGAAGAAAGGCATTCTGAAAGGGACAGGGTGGGGGAGATTAGAGGTAATGGCCAATAGAGGAAACTGGGTGATTGGAATTCCAGAGACAAACCCGATCTTTTCTACTGAACTGAAAAAAATAGCCAGCTGCAAAACACAACAACACGAAACAAAACTAATCAAAACCAAAATTACCTCCCTCCCCCCTCTTTGTGTGTGTGTGTGTGTGTGTGTGTGTGTGTGTGTTTATATGTGTCCCTGTGTGGGGAAGACAGAGATTAATGTTACAGATTTTTTTTCTCAACCTCAATCATGCTCCACCTTATTTTTATAATTTTTAAAGTTTTATTTATTTCTATGTATATGTGTGAGTACATACACGTGTGCTTTGTGATGATCATTTGATCGAAGGACAGCTTTCAGAAGTTGGTTCTCTCCTTTTGCATGGGTTTGGGGGCTCTACCTCAGGCTCGCCCGGCAAGAGCTTTTATCTCCTGATCCCACAGATTCCCACCTTGTTTTGTTGAAGTGCGATCTCCTCTGAACCTCAAGTTCATCGATTGTGCTAGACTGGCTGGCTGCAAACCCCAGAAATCTTTCCAAGCTTTCTGAGTGGACAATGGGGATCTGAAGTCCATCCTCATTCATGGGTGGTGAGCACTTGGTGCTGACCAGGCTATCTTCCCAGACCCTAAAGTTCAAAATCTGTATCTGAAAAACTGAAAAAAGAATATTAGTACCAGCACAAAAACAATGAAAGAACCATCATCCTCTTCTGAGCAGAGGTGGTAGACCACTAAGATTTGAGCATTTAGCATCAAGTGGAAAAAAAGCCGCCCATGCTCCACACACAGCCTTTTCTATTAACCCATTTAAACATGATGGGGAAAATATTTGGTCACAATTTTCAGATCAACTTTCCCCCAGGCCTCCTGGGAGCCTCCAGTTTTATCCCATCTCCTTTATGCCTGCTGGGAAGACACGTGACTTCTTTGTCTCTCAAAATAAGAACCAGGCTCCTTGGCCCCAGTGAGACAAGAAAGCGGTTACGTGCACACCAATCTCTTCCACAGGCTGGAAGCAGAGCCGATGGTGCACAGACAAGCTGTCCTGATTTCCCTCGGAGTCTCTCAGGCTGGGCTGTGTGTGATTGCCCAATCCCTTTCACCATTTCCTGAGGTTTTGTAGGTGACAGAGAAGGGACAAACAGACGGGTAAACTGATAACTGGGACGAGACAGAGGAAATCTTACTTTCATTTGTTAAGAGATTCGCAGTGACACATTTGGCATAACTCCCTCTCTGTCAATCTAGTGGCAGCTCTGTCAAGATGGGTGACGTCGTTAAGTGAATTCAGGCTCTGGTGCCTTTCGCATATTTCTACCAGGTTTCCAGAGCGGCATCTGCTGCCAATCACAGTGGTTTGCTTGGCAGGAACGCTGAGAGGGGATATAAATCATACCCTAATTCCCTAAGCTGAAAGGATGAAGGGAAGAAGGCAGGGAGAGCCAAGGAAATACATATACCTTGATAAGTGAGCAAATACATCATACATGTACAATAATAACTGAGTACTTCTAACAAGTGTAGTACATCCGCTGAGACCTACAGAAGGGGCTTCTCTGTAGATTTCCAAGCTTTTCTCCCCTTGAAGAATATTCTGTCACGCGACTCACATCTGTAAATTAGTAAAGCAGGGTTCTGTCCCTGAAATGAAGTCAGAGTCCCATGCAAAGAAAGCCCCACATTGCCTGAGACCATCTCCAGCTTTGGCAACGTACCCAGGGCAATTCCTTAAAGCACAAGCCATTGTTCCTACTGCCCCAGCTTGTGAAGGCGCTGCTGACCTTCTAGTAGCATTATTTCCAGGGACAGTTCTGGTGGAAGAGAGCAAGCCCAGGACAGAGTGCTGCCTGCAGGGTCCTTCTGTGATGTGTTAAGCTCTATTCTGGAGCTGATTACTGTGCAGCCTCTGACGTGCTCTGCTGATGAGTCTGTGCTTACCAGTCCTTAATGATTGGCCTGGTTTCCTCCCCTCAAGCCCCATTCTGACTCCCAGGCCTGCACTGTCGTGGATCATTACCACTACCCTAGGGATATGAACTTCTAGGGAAAGTATGATGGACTCATAGTGGTCAACTTCAGTTGTTCCTTACAGGCTGCCCACACTGTCTTGCTGAGACAAGGCCATTCACTGGAGCAGAAGGCTCCAAGTAGGCTGGCTGGCCAGCATGTTTTAGGTATGCATTTGTCCCCACCTTCTCAGAACTAGGACTGCAAAAACCACCACTTCTGGCATTCTCTTACATAGGATCAGAAAAATCAAACTCAGGTCCGCATGCTTTCAAAGTAAGCAATTTGGTCACTGAGGTATCTGTCCAGGCTTAATGTTAGGATTTCTATCTGGCTTCTGATATCTCAGTTATTTACTAGATGGGTGATCTTGACAGCCCCTAGGTTTCTATAAGCCTCTTCTTTCATCTGTAAAGCAAAAACTGCAGTGATTACATTTATGACACGCATACACAGTAAAACATGAGGTATGGAATCTATTCTGAGGCATGAGTATTATCATGCTTGTTTATAAAACATTTAAGCCAAACAAAGAGGTTTTTATGAGTAGAGCCTTCACAATCATTGAGGGACAGGGACAATAGCAAGATGTTCTGGCACAGGTCTAGTCTACTGCCATCCATCATTTATCTGCCTATAATTGCACACACAGAGACGATACACACACTTGAGTGCATGTATGGGACACTTAAGGATACTGCAGATGGGATTTGAAGCTGGGGAGGTTTGACAATTCCCACAATGTAATGTGAAGAATCTTTTATGAACTGTAATGTGTTTATATCCTCCCCAAGTTTATTAATTCTGGTCATTATGCTCATTCATTTACATCCTTATTAATTTTATCATAGAATCAATATCATTGCAATCCAGCAAGTGCCAGATACTGAGTTAGATGTTGAAACTGCTTTGAAAAAATATTCGCAGTCTTTGCCATTGAAAAGTTCATGGTTCCTCCATGAAGCTATTTGGCAAACAGTTTCAATGTGATTCAATATGAAATAAACTTAACATTCGTTGAAATAAATATTGCTAGGCGGGATCCTGAACCCACCTCTCCACAGTCTCACAACTGACTGTGCAGGAGATGATAAGTAACTCAGCCTCCCCAGAGGAATAGCAACCCACTCTTTCTCACCATGTGTAGTAATGGCATATACAATCATCAGAAATGTCACTCAAAACATGCTGTGCCATACTTGGTATTCCTCAATGGCCTCTTGGAGGAGACAAGGTTTTCAAAGTGTAAAACCCAAGGTTTCTCAACAGTATATTAGAACTTTCTTTAGACTTACTTACTTTTATTTTGTGAGTATGTATATGTGTGAGTGCTTGCATGTATATTGGTATACTATGTACCTTAGGAGTACAAAAGAGTGCATTGGATCCCCTAGAATCAGGAGTGACAGGAAATTAGTTGTGTGTTGCCATATGGGTACTGGGGATGTAGGCCCTCTGCAAGAACAGTAAATGCTGAGCCATCTCCCTGGACCATAAAGCCATGCTTCTAACATTGTTGTAAGTGGTAGTGTTTTATTGTTTTGTAGTAGGTGGCAGGGTTCTATTTGATTTTGTTTTTTCTTGGAGAATGAGTTTTACTCTATAGATCCAGTATGGCCCAGAACAGGTGATCCTTCAACCTCAGCCTCTGTCACTCATTACCACATCCTATTGAAGGTCATTCTCGATCTGAGCCTGGCCAACAGAGAATAATGGATATTGTAGTCAGAGGCTGCTTGTTTGTTCCCCGTTGCCCAGACCCGAAATAATCCGTATTAGTTGAAACACTGCTTGACAAATCAATAAGCATATTGCTAACTAGCTCTTATATCTTAAATTAACCCATTTCTATTCATCTGTGTATCATCATGTAGTTGTGGCCAACCAGTAAGTTTCTATCTGCCATCTGGCATCTGTCCTCTACAGCAGCTACATGGCATCTGTTTGACTCTGCTATTCTCTCCTCCTCTATCTGTTTAGAATTCCTTCCTTGCCCTATTCTGCACTGTAATAGTCCCAATGAAGATTCTTTATTAATCAATGGTAATAAAACATATTCATAGCATACAGTTGGGAATCCCACATCACCACCCCTTTTCTGTCTAAATGAAAAGGAAGGTTTTAATTTTAACAAAGCAAGATAACATACAACAAACAGTTATCAAGCAAGAATTATAGTTACAATATTTATATCTACTTTATCTTTTTATCACAACTAAAAAAAAACCTATAACTATCTATTCTTCAACTCCATCAGAAATTCCAGAAGAATATAATGTTACCTAAGTAAACAGAAAGTGAATTATGAGCAACTTCCAAAACTCTAGAATTAGAATTGACAGAGACATCTTGCTGCTTGAACAGTCACCCAAAGTTCTTCTATAATGTTGTGGGTACCTATCTTCAGCCTACAGACCCATAGTATCTGGCAGACTTTTCCATGAAGCAGGAAATTTTAAAAAGTTTCACCTATATTAGCAGTTTGTCAGTCACTTTCTTCTGTGTCCTGCAGAATGTCTGGCAGACTCTTTTATGAAGCAGGAACCCCAAAGGACTGTCTCACATTTAGGCAAGTTCAACAGTCACTTTTCTGTGGGTTCCACATGTCCAGTTCATACAACATAACATCAAGCAGTCCAGGCAAGAGCAGTTTCTTATCCAAATGGCTAGCAAACGCCATAAGGAGCTTCTTTGATGCCCATCATCCTCTTGAAGTAGATTGGTGCTGCCAGAAACAGATGTGTCTTGTTGTCATGAAAAATCCTAAATTCTTAAAACACTTTAAATGCCATATTCTCTAGGTCTTTGAAAGGTTTGAAGAATACCTATCCACCTGAAATATATCTCTCTATATCTAGAAAACCTAACTAACTTGGTAAATGACTTTATTATCCAGTTTTTCAAATCAGAAATGTATTCTACACTTCATTCCAGTTACTTCTAATATATCAGGCATTGTGCTAATTAACCTTGGTGATCAACTGAATTGGGTCTGGAGTCAACTGAGGGACACATCAATAAGCAGTCCCTGGAGAGATTAATTGACAGGGGAGGCCCTCTTGCAGAGTGGGAAGCACCTTCTGACAGTGGCCCAGAGATAAGGAATTCCTAAGGAAGAGTTACTGCTTTTTGCCTATCTGCTTCAGCCCTGCTTCTACTCTGAAGCTTATGCTGCCACTATCCTTCACAGATATCCAAATGCAGCTTTACCAAGATTGCAGCATGGACTGCAGACTACTGCTTCTCCAGGAATCCTCTAGGCCTTTGGGTTCAGACTGCTGATGCACAATGGATTCTTGGCCTCTTCAGTGTGCAGGCAGCCACTGTTGGACTATCCAGTCTGTATTGTGTAGACCAGTATAATAAATTCCCTTTGTAATATATACTGTGTTGACTTCATTCCTCTAGAGAAGCTGGTCATGCAGGCACATTGGACTGACTCCATTTTCAGACTATGCAACAGCCTGTCTTTTTCTTAAAAGTTTTTAATTAATTAATTAACTAACTAATTAATTAATTGTGGGTGTATGCATTCATATCTGTGCATGTCATTTGTGTGAGGACATGTGTGGAAATCCGAAGATAAGCTATAGCAGTTAGTCCTCTCTTTCCACCATGTGGGTCTCAGGGATAAACTAGGCAGTAAGTGACTTCATGCCCTGAACCATCTTATCATTAGCCCTATCTTCTCCTGTTTGTCTCTTATGGCACTGGAACACTGATCAGCTCCATCTCAAACTGGGTTTCCCTGTTGGCTTCTCCACTTGACTCTCACTCATTCTCCACTTTATGAGCAAAAGGGTCACTGTGACTACATGTAGTCTTGTGTTTACAGTAAAGGGTCCAGGTAAATCTTCCCAAATGGCACAGCTGAAACAAGGTCTGATGACAGATTGACTAAAACCCAGCATATTAGGAAGTTGAGGTAGAAAGGCTGTGAGCTAGAGGCCAGCTTTATCTATTTGGTAGGGATCCTGTCTCCAAAATAAAACATACACCCACGCAATAGGATATATGTTGGCAAAGGCTTCTTTTTCATTTCTGGCTGCCCAGACTCTCAGTATAATCACATAGAAACTATATTATTTAAATCACTGCTTGACCAATTACTTAAGCATATTGCTGGCTAGCTCTTGTATCTTAAATTAACCCATTTTCATTAATTTATATTTTACCATGAGTCTTGTGGCCTACCGGCAAGGTTCCAGCTGACAGCTCACATCTTTCTCCTCTGGAAGCTATATGGCTTCTCACTGACTCTGCCAACTCTCTATGTATCTCTTCCAGCCTGGCTATATTCTGTTAATTCATTGGCCAAAAGCAGCTTCTTTATGAACTAATCAAAGCAACAAATATTCAGAAGGACTTCCCACACCAAGCATGTGATTGGAGGTAATTATTAAAGGGGAAGCAAGTTGTCACAAGTGAGATGACCCTGTGTGGAGGAATCAGAGTGCTTGGAGATACACAAGATAGGGGTCATGTACAGTTCTATGCGTCTGGAGAGGAAGACATGTG